>NC_045957.1:79107358-79344858 GCF_010909765.2 Amblyraja radiata
CTTTATAACGGTTTTGCCTTTGTCGCACGCATTTCTAATTTCCTGTTTGATACCATCTCCAACTTCACTACTACTGTTAGGTGGCCTGTACACAACACCCACCAGGGTTTTCTGCCCCTTAGTGTTTCGCAGCTCTACCCATACCGATTCCACATCCTCCAAACTAATGTCCTTCCTTTCCATTGCGTTAATCTCCTCTCTAATCAGCAATGCTACCGCACCTCCTTTTCCTTTCTCTCTATCCCGCCTGAATATTGAATATCCCTGGATGTTCAGCTCCCAGCCTTGGTCACCCTGGAGCCATGTCTCTGTGATCCCAACTATATCATAGTCATAAATAGCTATCTGCACATTCAACTCATCCACCTTATTACGAATGCTCCTTGCATTGAGACACAAAGCCTTCAGGCTTGTTTTTACAACACTCTTACCCGTTATACTATTATGCTGAAAAGTGGCCCTTTTTGATTTTTGCCCTGGATTTGCCGGCCTGCCACTTTTACTTTTCAACTTGCTACCTATTGCTTCTACCCTCATTTTACACCCCTCTGTCTCTACGCTCACACATTTAAGAAACCCTTTCCCTTTAACTCCATCCTCCACTATCCCATTCGACACCCCACCCCCCTTATTCTGTTTAAAACCACCCGTGTAGCAGTGGCAAACCTGCCTGCCAGAATGCTGGTCCCCCACCTGTTAAGATGCAATCCGTCCCTTTTGTACAATTCCCCCTTACCCCAAAACAGATCCCAGTGATCTAAGAATCTAAAACCCTGCCCCGTGCACCAGTTCCTCACCCACACGTTCAGGTCCCATATCTCTCTGTTCCTGCTCTCGCCAGCACGAGGAACTGGAAGCAAACCGGAGATAACAACCCTGGAGGTCCTGCTTTTCAGCATTTTTCCAAGCTCTCTAAAGCCACGCTGCAGAATATTCATCCCCTTTTTTCCGACATCGTTTGTGCCGACATGCACTACCACTTCCGGATGTTCACCTTCGCCCTTGAGGATTTTCTGCACTCTGTCCGTGACATCCTGGATCCAGGCACCAGGAAGGCAGCACACCATCCTCGCATCCCGTCTGTTGCCGCAGAAACCCCTGTCCGTACCTCTCACAATGGAGTCTCCCACTACAATGTCGTTGCCTGCCTTAGGCCTTTTTGGTTTTGGTTCAACAGCCCTATTTGCATCACAAGCCAGTCCGCCGCCCAGTGTAAACACCTCTTCTGTCCCGACAGCTTCTAAATGGGTGAACCTGTTCACAAGAGGTACAACACCCGGGGTCATTGGCATTCCATGCTTCCCTCCCGTTCTCACTGTCTCCCACCTTCTCTCTTCCAGTACCTTAGGTGTAACAATCGTACTGTAGGACTTGTCGAGGAACAACTCTGTTTCTCGGACGAACCGGAGGTCATCCACTTGCTTCTCCAGTTCCCCAACACGGCCCTTCAGGAGCTCTACCTGGATGCACTTCTCACATTTGTAGCAGCCAGAGGCACCAGCAGTGTCCTTGACCTCCCACATACTGCAAGCATCGCACTGAATCAGCTTACCTGACATCTCCTTCTTTCGTCTCTCCCTCTGCAGTGTTTTGCGTAGTCTCCTCTCCTCAGCCTCCTCGAAGACTCTCGAGCCAAAGACTCACATTTTACTCACAGGGCACTTCCCTCGCAAGGCCGCTCACTCACTGCCACTCGCTAAGAGCCGTCTTGCTTAAATTGACTTATAAATTGACTGATTTACCAATTTACAAATCAAATTGCTCAGTTTTCAACTGTTTTCCCAGCACTGACTCACTTCTCTCCTCCCACTTTGGCTAGAGCCAATCAGTCGTATCTCTTGCTAAACTCCTGCTGCTGTTGCTCCCAAATCTACAGCAGTTCTGAGCAAAGTCTGCCTGCCTGTCCTTGGCCTCTACTTTAACTGTTTTTCACTTCTCTCCTCCCACTTGGGCTAGAGCCAATCAGTCGTATCTCTTGCTAACTCCTGCTGCTGTTGCTCCCAAATCTACAGCAGTTCTGAGCAAAGTCTGCCTGTCCTTGGCCTCTACTTTAACTGTTTTTCACTTCTCTCCTCCCACTTGGGCTAGAGCCAATCAGTCGTATCTCTTGCTAAACTCCTGCTGCTGTTGCTCCCAAATCTACAGCAGTTCTGAGCCAATTAGACCAAACATATGTTGAAATTGAGACAGTAGGGTCTTCTTGTGTGTGTTCATCCATCAGTAAGGTTACAAAGGCATGGATGTTATATTCAAAGAAAATGTCATTTCTGAAAGTTTAGTAGATTCTAACTACAGACATTACATACAATTATTTTATCCTAGTTCAGTTAGGCACCAGAGCCTGCATTATATTTTGATTAGACCGTAATGGATCTGTATCAAGGTGGATAGTGATTAGGGGGCAGCATAGTGGCACAGCAGTAGATTTGTTTCCTTACAGCGCAAGAGACCTGGGTTTGACCCTGCCGATGGCTGCTGTCTGTGACCAGCATGGGATTTCCCCCACACTCCAAAGAAGTACAGGTTGGCAGTCTAATTGGCTTGGTAAAATTGCAAATTGTCTCTAGTATGTGTAGGATAGTGTTAGTGTGCGGGGATCGCTGGTTAGCGTGGACACGGTGGTCTGAAATGTCTGTTTCCATGTTGTGTCTCTACACCAAACTAAACTAAACTAAAGTGCTAGAGTAACTCATTAGGTCAGGCAGGATTCTGGAGGACAGGGATAGGCAGAGATAGTTTTGGGTCAGGACCTTTTCCAGTCCTGACCTGAAATTTCACCTATCTACATCCTCCAGAGATGCTCCCTGACCTGCTGAGGTACGTTAGCAGTTTGTGTCTTTTTTGTTGTAAACCAGCATCTGCAAGTCCTTGCGCCTAATTGTAGTGACAGGGAATTAAAAGCTTAAGATTGGAAGCAATTAGAATATACAGATTTCTAAAACATGCAAATATTAATGTCATATTTTGTATTGATATTGCTTGATTGCGCTGAAACTCAGTTGCAGCAAATTCTTTTGATGTGTTGAAATGTCTGAATAATACAGTAACCTAGACCAGGTGTGTACCCGTTGGGCCCAGTCCCCCATGACAATATTCCACCACTGACCCATAGCCCACAACTACACAGGCACGGCTGAGGGGTTGCCATTGTGTTGCCATAGAACCCCGTTGTGACACGAGCCACGGCAACCCTCCCCCAACTGCACCTCGCCTTTCCTCTTCCTACCCCTATGCTCCTCCATTCCCCCTCATCCCAGTCACTCCTTCCCTTCCTCTTCACCCCCTCTTCTTTCCCCTCTCATCCTCCCCTCCCCAACTCCCTCCCTCACCTCTCCTTTCCTGTACTCTCAGTCAGTCCCTCCCTCCCTCCATACCCCCATCTCCCTCTATCTTCCTACTCTCCCAGTCCCCCTCCACTGCCCTCCTTCCCCTCTCCCCCACTGCCCTCTGATCCTCTATCCCCACTCTCTGCCTACTCCACTCCCCCCTCCTAACCTCCATCTCCCTGCTCATAACTCCTCACCTCCCCCCTATTCCATACCCCCATCCTCCACTTCCTTTCTGGGTCCTCTCCCTCTTCCCTCCCTCCCTACTTTCACCTATCTACTCCTCCTCAGATGCCTCCCTTACCTGCTGAGTACGTTAGCAGTTTGTGTCTTTTTGTTGTAAACCAGCATCTGCAAGTCCTTGCGCCTAATTGTAGTGACAGGGAATTAAAAGCTTAAGATTGGAAGCAATTAGAATATACAGATTTCTAAAACATGCAAATATTAATGTCATATTTTGTATTGATATTGCTTGATTGCGCTGAAACTCAGTTGCAGCAAATTCTTTTGATGTGTTGAAATGTCTGAATAATACAGTAACCTAGACCAGGTGTGGACCCGTTGGGCCCAGTCCCCCATGACAATATTCCACCACTGACCCATAGCCCACAACTACACAGGCACGGCTGAGGGGTTGCCATTGTGTTGCCAGAGAACCCCGTTGTGACACGAGCCACGGCAACCCTCCCCAACTGCACCTCGCCTTTCCTCTTCCTACCCCTATGCTCCTCCATTCCCCCTCATCCCAGTCACTCCTTCCCTTCGTCTTCACCCCCTCTTCTTTCCCCTCTCATCCTCCCCTCCCCAACTCCCTCCCTCACCTCTCCTTTCCTGTACTCTCAGTCAGTCCCTCCCTCCCTCCATACCCCCATCTCCCTCTATCTCCCTACACTCCCACTCCTCACCTCCCCTATCCCACTCCCCCACTCTCCCTCCACTGCCCTCCTCATCCTCTATCCCCCACTCTCTACCTACCCCACTCCCCCCTCCTCTCCCTCCATCTCCCTGCTCATAACTCCTCACCTCCCCCCTATCCCATACCCCCACTCCTCACCTTCCCTACTGTCCTCCTCTCCCTCTATCCCCCACTCCCTATCTCTCCCACTCCCCCCCCTTCTCTCCCTCTATCCTCTCCTTGCTCACTCTTCCTCCTCTTACCTCACTTGCCTCTCCCTCTCCACACCTTATCTCCTCCTCTCCCTCTATCCCCCTGCTCCCCCAATCCTCAGCTCCCCACTATCCCACCCTCCACAATTAAAAAAATAATGATGTTTTTTTGAGAGAGAGAGAGAGAGAGAGAGAGAGAGAGAGAGAGAGAGAGAGAGAGAGAGAGAGAGAGAGGAGAGAGAGAGAGAGCAGAGAGAGCAGAGCAGCTGCTCGAGACGAGATAGCTATCGAGATATATCTCGCTCTCTCTCTCTCGCTCTCTCTCTCTCTCTCGTCGCTCTCTCTCTCTCTCTCTTACTCTCTCTCTCTCTCTCTCGCTCTCTCTCTCTCTCTCTCTCTCTCTCCCTCTCTCTCTCTCTCTCTCTCTCTCTCTCTCTCTCTCTCTCTCTCTCTCTCTCTCTCTCTCTCTCTCTCTCTCTCTCTCTCTCTCGCTCTCTCTCGCTCTCTCTCTCTCTCTCTCTCTCTCTCTCTCTCTCTCTCTCTCTCTCTCTCTCTCTCTCTCTCTCTCTCTTCTCTCTCTCTCTCTCTCTCTCTCTCTCTCTCTCTCTCCTCTAGCTCGAGAGAGAGATAAATACACATCCAAGATCAGTTTTTATGCATAGAGATATGATTTGATATGATAATATAGATAACAAGATTGATCATTTAGTCTGCCATGTGAACTTGAGTTCAGCTTGTGTTAATGATGTGATGGTCTCTAGTGAGCCACAAGCCTCATATAAAATGGCTCTAGGTAGTCAATTCAATTTGAAATAGAAGCAAGGCTAGGGCACAAAAGTGACCTTGGTTCAATATATCAATACCAAGTTGGCAACTTTGCTCACAGAAGATACAAAAACCACATAGGTTGCATGAGCAAAAATAACTCTCATTAATATTGCTCATACAATGCCCTCGAGATATTTTAAAGTACTACCTAGCCAGGAAATTACTTCATTGAAGAATTATGTCTAAACCAGCTGCCAGAGGCTAGCTGTCCATGCGTGCTTCTGACCTAAATAATGCATTGAAACTTGCCTCCATGAAGCACCCATTAACTTGCTCATGAGTTCCATCATAGTCCTTAATGGTGAGATCCTGAGTAAAATAAAACTAACATTAGGGAATGGAAACTGATGAGGGGTTAGGAGGACATGCTCAACTTGTCTAGTGTTTAAAATATTTATGGATGTCCTCTATTCATAAACATTCAAACATGTTCTAAGACTATAAACATTTGATGGAATAAAGTTTCAAAATATATAAATAATAAAAATTTACACAACTGCCAGAGGAAGTGGTAGAGGTGCAATAACAAGTAGAAGGCTTTTGTACAGGCACATGGATAGAAAATGCTTAGAGGAACATGAGCCAGGAGAAGGCAAATGGCAGTAGCATGGAATGGGCATCTTGGTTGGCATGGACAAGTTGGGTCAAACAGCCTACTTCTATGTACTTCAAGTACAGTATTACTATGACTATGACTCATGCATTCTAGAAAATGTAGTTAAACCAATACCATGATCTCTCATATTTGTTTTGCATTGAAATGAAGGAATTGGCTGTTCCAATGTGATGCAATTCCATTCCAGTACAGCTTCAAAGGGCAGATTTCCTAGTAGAGTTATCAGGTAAATGCAGCACACAATTATTAACCATAGAACATCACAGCACTGGAATGGGCCCTCCAGCCACAATGTTTGTGCCATGGCAGGATGCCAAGTTAAACTGATACTATGTGCCTGTACATGATCCACGTCCCTCTATTCCTTGCACTTCCACCTTCCTATCTAAAATACTTTTAAACTCCACTCTCATGTCTGCCCACAACACCACTCCTGGCAATGCTTTACACTATTCTCTGTGTAAAGAACTTGCCCCACACATCATCACTATCTATCTATCTATCTATCTATCTATCTATCTATCTATCTATCTATCTATCTATCTATCTATCTATCTATCTATCTATCTATCTATCTATCTGTCTGTCTGTCTGTCTGTCTGTCTGTCTGTCTGTCTGTCTGTCTGTCTGTCTGTCTGTCTGTCTGTCTATCTATCTATCTATCTATCTATCTATCTATCTATCTATCATTTATTTGGCACCTTACTCGCCATTCTCCTGTCCTGCAAGTGCACCAAGATTTGTACCGATCGGTGAAATATAACAAAACTTATTGGTCTTCTCTCCTGACATTCGCCAGGATGTCAACACCCCTTCCGGCACCCGCTGTCAATTACCGGCGGCGAGGAGAATAAAGCTGAAGGAGCAGAGTGTGGGCAGGGGCTGTGTTCCACGGATGAGGGCTGTGTTCCACGAGCGGGGGCTGTGTGCCACGAGCGGGGGCTGTGTTCCACGAGCGGGGGCTGTGTGCCACGAGCGGGGGCTGTGTTTCTCGGGCGGTGTCTGTGTCCTGCAAGCAGCGGCGGTGGCGACCACCACCACGATGAGCCAGGAGGAACTGGTGCACGGGGCAGGGATTTAGATTCTTAGATCATTGGGATCTGTTTTGGAGTAAGGGGAACTGTAGAAAAGGGACGGATTGCATCTTAACAGGTGGGGCACCAGCATTCTGGCAGGCAGGTTTGCCACTGCTACACGGGTGGTTTTAAACTGAATAAGTGGGGTGTGGTGTCAAATGGGATAGACAAGGATGGAGTTAAAGGGAAAGGGTTTCTTAAATGTGTGAGCAGAGAGACAGAGGGGTGTAAAATGAGGGTAGAAGCAATAGGTAGCAAGGTGAAAAGTAAAAGTGGCAGGCAGACAAATCCAGGGCTAAAATCAAAAAAGGCCACTTTTCAACATAATTGTATAAGGGGTTATGCCCCTGTCCCGCTTAGGAAACCTGAACGGAAACCTCTGGTTACTTTGTGCCTCACCCAAAGTTTCCGTGCGGTTCCCGGAGGTTGCAGGTGGTTGCCGGAGGTTGCAGGTAGTGGCAGCAGGTAGGGAGACTGACAAAAATCTCCGGAAGCCTCCGCAATATAAAAGAAGGACATTAGCTTGGAGGATGTGGAATCAATATGGGTAGAGCTGCGAAACACTAAGGGGCAGAAAACGCTAGTGGGAGTTGTTTACAGGCCACCTAACAGTAGTAGTGGAGTTGGGGATGGCATCAAACAGGAAATTAGAAATGCGTGCAACAAAGGTAAAACAGTTATAATGGGTGACTTCAATCTACATATAGTTTGGGTGAATCAAATTGGCAGGGGTGCTGAGGAAGATTTCTTGGAATGTATGCGGGATAGTTTTCTAAACCAACATGTAGAGGAACCAATGAGAGAGCAGGCTATTCTAGACTGGGTATTGAGTAATGAGGAAGGGTTAGTAAGCAGTCTTGTTGTGCGTGGCCCATTGGGCAAGAGTGACCATAATATGGTTGAATTCTTCATTAGGATGGAGAGTGACATAATTAATTCAGAAACAAGGGTTCTGAACTTAAAGAAAGGTAACTTTGAGTATGAAACGTGAATTGGCCAAGATAGACTGGCAATTGATTTTTAAAGAGTTGACGGTGGATATGCAATGGAAGGCATTTAAAGACTGCATGGATGAACTACAACAATTGTTCATCCCAGTTTGGCAAAATAATACATCAGGGAAGGTAGTGCATCTGTGGATAACAAGGGAAATCAAGGATAGTATCAAAACAAAAGATGAAGCATAAAAATTAGCCAGTAAAAGCAGCCTACCAGAGGAATTGGGAGAAATTCAGTGTCCAGCAGAGGAGGACAAAGGGCTTAATTAGGAAAGGGAAAATAGATTATGAAAGAAAACTGGCAGGGAACATAAAAACTGACTGCAAAAGTTTTTATAGATATGTGAAAAGAAAGAGATTAGTTAAAACAAATGTAGGTCCCTTGCAGTCAGAAACAGGTGAGTTGATCATGGGGAACAAGGATATGGCGGACCAATTGAATAACTACTTTGGTTCCGTCTTCACTAAGGAAGACATAAATAATCTGCCGGAAATAGCAGGGGACCAGGGATCAAATGAGATGGAGGAACTGAGTGAAATCCAGGTTAGCCAGGAAGTGGTTTTAGGTAAATTGAATGGATTAAAGGCCGATAAATCCCCAGGGCCAGATAGGCTGCATCCCAGAGTACATAAGGAAGTATCCCCAGAAATAGTGTTTTCATTAGTGATAATTTTTGAAAACTCTTTAGATTCTGGAGTAGTTCCTGAGGATTGGAGGGGAGCTAATGTAACCCCACTTTTTAAAAAAGGAGGGAGATTGAAAACGGGGAATTACAGACCAGTTAGTCTAACATCGGTAGTGTGGAAACTGCTAGAGTCAGTTATTAAAGATGGGATAGCAGCACATTTGGAAAGTGGTGAAATTATTGGACAAAGTCAGCATGCATTTATGAAAGGTAAATCATTTCTGACGAATCTTATAGAATTTTTCGAGGATGTAACTAGTAGAGTGGATAAGGGAGAACCAGTGGATGTGTTATATCTGGACTTTCAAAAGGCTTTCGACAAGGTCCCACATAAGAGATTAGTATACAAACTTAAAGCACATGGTATTGGGGGTTCAGTATTGATGTGGATAGAGAACTGGCTGGCAGACAGGAAGCAAAGAGTAGGAGTAAACGGGTCCATTTCCAATGGCAGGCAGTGACTAGTGAAGTACCGCAAGGCTCAGTGCTGGGACCCCAGCTATTTAAAATATATATTAAAGATTTGGACGAGGGAATTCAATGCAACATCTCCAAGTTTGCGGATGACACGAAGCTGGGGGGCAGAGTTAGCTGTGAGGAGGATGCTAGGAGGCTGCAAGGTGACTTGGATAGGCTGGATGAGTGGGTAAATGCATGGCAGATGCAGTATAATGTGGATAAATGTGAGGTTATCCACTTTGGGGGCAAAAACAGGAAAGTAGACTGTTATCTGAATGGTGGCCGATTAGTAAAAGGGGAGATGCAAAGAGTCCTGGGTGTCATGGTACACCAGTCATTGAAAGTAGGCATGCAGGTGAAGCAGGCACAGAAGAAAGCGAATGATACGTTAGCATTAATAGCAAAAGGATTTGAGTATAGGAGCAGGGAGGTTCTACTGCAGTTGTACAGGGTCTTTGTGAGACCACACCTGGAGTATTGCATACAGTTTTGGTCCCCTAATCTGAGGAAAGACATTCGTGCCATAGAGGGAGTACAGAGGTTCACCGGACTGATTCCTGGGGTGTCAGGACTTTCATATGAATAAAGACTGGATAGACTCGGCTAGTACTCGCTAGAATTTAAAATATTGAGGGGGGATCTTATAGAAACTTGCAAAATTCTTAAGGTGTTGGACAGGCTAGATGCAGGAAGATTGTTCCCGATGTTGGGGAAGTCCAGAACAAGGGGTCACAGTTTAAGGATAAGGGGGAAATCTTTTAGGACCGAGATGAGAAAAACATTTTTCACACAGAGAGTGGTGAATCTCTGGAATTCTCTGCCACAGAAGGTAGTTGAGGTCAGTTCATTGGCTATATTTAAGAGGATGTTAGATGTGGCCCTTGTGGCTAAAGGAATCAGGGGGTATGGAGATAAGGCAGGTACAGGATACTGTGTTGGATGATCAGCCATGATCATATTGAAAGGTGGTGCAGGCTCGAAGGGCCAAATGGCCTACTCCTGCACCTATTTTCTATGTTTCTATGTTTTTATGGGCCATGGAGTGGGGTGAGAGGCGAGTCCGGGAGCCATTGAATGTGTCCGGACCCGGGGCCAGGAGCCGCAGAGTGTGGTAGTAGCTGGGAACGGGAGCCGCTGAGTGAACACACCACCCCACCAACATACCACTCCCTCCCACTGTGCCCAACCCCCCCCCCCCCAAATCCTCCCACCCCACATCCACAGAGCTAGGCCACGCCAGCAGCAGTGACAGGGGTTGGCAGGGGTATGCCACGGCAGTGGTATGCCACGGGCAGCACTCCCCCCCTTCCGGCCCATCTCAGTCCCCGCCTAAAGTCGTCCCCCTCCCCTGGCTACAGAATGCTCCCTGCTGGCCCCCACCTGAAGTTGTCCCCTTACCCAGCTGCAGTCCATTCGACCCTCAACACACATACTAGCCCAGCAAGTCCAATCTGCCAACTTCTTACTAGCCCTCCGTAAACCATCACTCTGGCCCACAACTCCTGTGCTAGCCAAAGAAAAGTCCCTTTGGCCCACAAAGTCCAACTAGCCTTTCAAAAGCCGCACCCCTCCCCCCTCCCCCGTCCGCCATCCCCGGCTGTAGGATGCTGCCCCCCCCACGGCCCTCGACAGCCCCCATCTGAAGCCATCCCCCTCTCCCGCTGCAGGACGCTCTCCCTCAACCCCCGGCTCGAGCCGTCCCACTCCCCCGGCTGCAGGATGCTCTCTCCCTCACTGGACCCTGACAGCCCACGCCTGAAGCCGTCCCCCGCCCCGGCTGCTGGAAGCACCTCCTCCCACTGGCCCTCACCTGAAGCCGGTAGGGAGTGTCAGCGGTAAGCCATGGCAGCGATAGGCAGTGGCAGGCTGCGGCAGGCAGCAGTAGGAAGTGGCAGCGCTAGGTGATGGCAGTGGCAGTGGCAGTGGTAGGCCCCCATCATGCATCACCTGAAGCCATCCCTCTCCTCCGGCCGCAGGACGCTTCCCCCCTCCTTCCAGCAGCCCCCGGCTGAACCCATCCCCATCCCCCGGCTGTAGGGCTCTACCCCCCACCGGCCCTCGACAGCCCCCGTCTGAAGTTGCTCCCCTCCGCCGGCTGCAGGACACTCCCCCCCCCCCCACCTTCACCAGGCCTCGACAGCCCCCGCCAGAAACCGTCTCCCTTCCCCGGCTGCAGGGCACTCTCTATAAAGTTCTATAAAGTTCAGTTTTGCTGTGTAATTTGGATATCATCAAGGAGGAGTGGCTACCAAGTTGGGGAATTGCTCATTTGTGGATCCAACTATAATTTGGTAGTACCTACATGTTTGTAGTAAACTCCGGTCACTGTTAATTCCCGCACAACATCCCCAAAATAGGAATGAGATGAAAAAAGAACTGTAATGGATATTTGTTTTTATATTTGCTTCATTTATATTGTGCCTTTCACCACAGCCAAAGAGATTTTATAGAGAAGGATTATATTTTGAAAATAGTTACTATTGTTGTCTGTGAAAGTGACAAACCATATGTACGCAGCACATAGTAATGGAATGATGAGAAGGCCATCTTTTATTTAGATAAAGAATTGAGGGATATATGTTGGCAAGGTCACTGGGAATTATTAGTGGTGCTTCTTCATATTGTGAAGCAGAATGGTTTTTATCTGTCCAAACTGGTAGCTAGGCAACATAATTAAACATTGTAAGATGGCGTTGTATACAATACGCTGCTCACTCTGTACTTTTTCAGATGTACACAAGTTCAAATGTCAGTTTTGGGCTTGGTGATTGTTACGGCCGCCAAAATCAAATACCTCAAAGGCCAATAACATAATACAAAACCAGGTTCAAATGGAAAAATTATTTATTTTTCACTAACAAAAAGAACTAAACCTGGATCAAACAAACAAAGAGGGGTCGGATGGGCTAGCAAACAAAGGATAAAGGGTGTTCTGGCCGGCCACTCAATGGGCCGTCAGACCAGAGACTCTAAACCTGCCTCAGTGTGAAAATAAACCTGAAACAAAACCACAAAAACAATAATGCCAGTCCCATCCTTCCCAAGCAAAATAAGTTAATACAGAATGAAGAGTTACATAAAGAACGCTATGCAATCAAACAAACTAAACCAACACCAGACTGCTGCCACCAGTCTGAGGGGGGAGAGAGAGACAGAGAGAGAGACTGCCAGTGCACATGGTCTTTTTAAGCCGAGGCTCCGTCATCAGGCTCACGTGATGCAGCTTGGGCCAGGAGCCTCCAATCAGGTACAGGAGCAGCCAGGCAGCAGGAGGTACTAATGGAAATCAGAGAAACAGGTTAGTACATAATTAACACCAGCAGAGGGAGCGCATAACAGTGTTCATAACCTTTTAAGATCCTTACATTTTTTACTTTGTACCTTAAAGTTAAAAATCTGTAGATTTATTTTCCTCTTTCCTTTTTTTGTCTCTAAATTTCTCCATCCATAAAATCTCTCAGTCCAGCCTTCTCATTTGAACTCTTACTTTTCTCGTAGCTATCTCTTGTGAGAGCGATAACTGACCAGGGCCCCTGTCTCTGGATGATCTTCACCAAGTTCCACTGTAAATGTGGTGGATAAATGGTGACTGCATGATTAGTTATACTGATCAGAGATACAGCCTGAGGACAGAAACTTCAGCCCACTTAGACCATACCAACCATTGATCACCCGTTAACAGAATTCTACATTATTTCGCTTTCACATCCACTCCTCAAACATTAGGGGAGATGTACAGATTCCAAATAATCTACAGAACATCTTTGGCATGTGGTAGGAAACCAGAGTTCGCTGAGGAAACCCACAGTCACAAGGAGAACATGCAAACTCCACAGAGACAGGATCAAGCCTCGGTATCTGGAGCTGTGAGGCAGCAGCTCTACCAGTCATGCCATTCTGCCACCCTATTGATTGTATTTATGTACAGTATTATCTGATCTGTGAGCTTAAAAAAACAAAGCTTTTCACTCTCCCTCGGTGTACATGACAATAATAAATGTAAACCTAAACTGTGTGTTGACAATTGTCAAGGAGGATGTTTCATCATTTATCCTTAGTGATTGTGGTCTATGGGTCAGGAAGTCAAGAATTTAGTTGCAGATGGGTTTGCCGAGTCATACATCCATAAATTTGGAGATGAGTTTGGGTGCAATTATGGCGTGAAATGCAGAGCTATAGTTAATAAATGGGAGTCTGATGTTGGTGACCTTGTTATCCAAATGCTCCAGGAATGAGTGCAGAGCCAAGAATTATGAACAAATACACAAGTGTAGTTTATACAAATAGTCTGAAAGATTAGGTTAAAGGGCCTGTCCCACTTGGCGATTTTTTTAGGCAACTGTCATAGATGTAGCAGGTCACCGAAAAACCGTCGACAGGACTAATGAGCCAATCGCACTTAGGCGATTTATATGCAACTATGACAATGGAATTCACCGAATTCACCGAAGTCAGCACCAGCGACAAACTACGTCACCTGGCAACAACCTATGTGACCTGGCGACAACTTGCGTCATCCTGGTGACAACTTACGTAATCCTGGCGACATGACAAACTACGACAGCACCTACGTCAGGAGAAGGCAAGCTACGATAAGCCCACGGGCGCCGACTGTCGCCGAAAAGTTTTGAACATTTCAAAATCCAGCGGCGACCAGAAAAACGCTCCGACTCTTTGGGCGAATGAGGAGAGTACTCACAACTATACAGGCAACACCCCGGCGACACCCCGGCGACCGTGTGGTGACAGCCTAGTCGCCTGCAGTCGCTTAAAAAATCACCTAAGTGGGACAGGCCTTTTACATCAAGAAAGGAAAGATTCAATTGGTAAATAATTATTGTGCTCTCTTGTGAAAGCCCTTTACATCTATTGATGTATATTTGCTTTGCCTCAATGTGTTCTGAGGACATTGACAAGTGTTAGATGAGGTTTAAGGGAAATATGGAATTCATATCCAAGAAGAGTGTTTGACGCTAATTATCTGTTGACTGAGGTGAATTGTAGTTAATAGTGGAGGTCCCTACTCTACCTAATAGATGAATGGTACAGAAAAAAAAAAGTTTCAATACTGCATGTTCTCTGTAAAAAAAAATGATTACAAAAAATGGTTGCGAAAAGTTGCAGCAGGATCTTGATCGATAGGCCAGATGGACTGAGGAATGGTTGATGGTATTTAATTCAGAGAAATGTGAGGTGTTGCATTTTGGGATGTCTAATATGGGCAGGACCTACACAGTGAATGGTAGGGCTCTGGCTGGTGTTGTAGAGCACACAGATCTAGGAGTACAGGTGCTTGGTTCCTGGAAGGTCAAGTTGCAGGTAGATAAGGTGGTCAAAAATGCTATTGGGCCATTGGCCTTCAATAGTCAGAGTATTGAGTGTAGAAGGTAGACAAAAGTGCTGGAGAAACTCAGCGGGTGCGGCAGCATCTATGGAGCGAAGGAAATAGGCAACGTTTCGGGCCGAAACCCTTCTTCAGACCCGAAACGTTGCCTATTTCCTTCGCTCCTTAGATGCTGCCGCACCCGCTGAGTTTCTCCAGCACCTTTGTCTACCTTCGATTTGCCAGCATTTGCAGTTACTTCTTGAATATTGAGTATAGAAGTTGGGAGGTCATGTTGCGGTAGTATAAGATGGCGGTGAGACTGCATTTAGTGTATTGTGTTCAGTCTGGGCACCATGTTATAGGGAATATGTTGTCAAGCTGGAAAGGGTACAGAGAAGATATACGAGGATGTAGCCAGGATTATAGGGTCTGAGCTATGGGGGGAGGTTGAGTAGGCTGAGACTCTATTCCCCAGAGTGCAGGAGAATGAAAGGTAATGTTATGGAGGTGTATAAAATCATGAGAGGAATAGATCAGGTAGATGCACAGAGTCTCTTGCCCAGAGTAGATGAATCGAGGACCAAGGTTTAAGGTGACTTACTTACTTACTTACAGCTTATTATGCCTCCTGGCATGTAGGGCAGCAATGAAGGTCCTCCACCTAGTGTTGATTCCTTCAGTTGCTGTTTCCGTAACATTTTTTTTTAACGAGACAGCAACCCCCAACCTGGAGGACCAGTGGATCGCTCTTCTTCTCGACTCTACCCTTCGACCTTTCCAGCATGGGAAACCCCAACAGGAGACGAATCTCCCGCTGGCATTGCGCTAGGGGTCACTGAGACACACAAGCTCCCCAACCATGACAAGGTTGCAATCCAACGGGGAGGTTTAAGGTGATGGGGAAAAGATTTAATAGGAATCTGAGGGGTAACTTTTTTACACAAAGGTTGGTGAATGTATGGAACAAGCTGCCAGAGGAGATAGTTGCAGCTGGGACTATCCCAATGTTTATGAAATAGTTAGACAGGTACTTTGTTAGGGAAGGTTTGGAGAGAAATGGACCAAATGCAGGCAGGTGGGACTAGTGTAGATGGAACATATTGGCCAGTGTGGGCAAGTGGGAAGTAGGGCCTGTTTCCACACTATGACCCTTTGACTCTAAATGTTTATGCCAACAACTAATTGTGTTCAGAAACTTTTTACTATCTTTGTTAACATACTTTGTGGCTAAATTTGCAGATATGTCAGTAAGTAATTTGTGTTGGTTGAGAATATTAACATTTATTCTATCTGCACAGCTATTTCATAAATAACTGTGCTGCTACAGTATCTATTACTGTGGATGATCTATATTACATGAATTCAAAGAAAAGCTTAATGCGAAGGCTTGTTACCAAATCAGTGGGCAGATTAGAATTTTCATTTTTTTACTTGCTGAGTGTACACTTTGTCATCATGAAGCCTAACAGACCTTATTATGTTTCAAAAAAGAAGGAGCCTATAAAGCTATTAGTTCTTTACATTATTCATGCTCAGAAAATTAAACAATTTCCTTTTGGCAGAATTTATACTGGGGCCTCTGACTAAAGACCTAAGCAATGAAATGTCACATAAAAGTATCTTTATGTATCAGCAACTTGCAGCCATAATCATCTGCAGATTTCATGTTTCATAAGGTCAAGGGCTACACATGTATTACTGCTGTTCAAATTAAAGTCTGTGAACAAAGAGGTCACCTTGTTATTCCACTTACATGTACTCTGATACATATCCGGGAGGTTGTTCATTAGATTAGATTATTTGTTGTTGACAATTTATGTTAACTCTTCAGATTTCAGATTGCCATGGGTTCACCCTTCCCAATATTTGTAACGTCAACCAACCTTCTAAAACACTGCAATCTTTTAATTCTGCTAATTTTTCAACATATTGAAAAATTAGCGCGACCAGAATGCCATTACGACTTGATGCGAGTCTGAGGGCACTACTTCTGTTCCTTGCACACACGTTTTGAACTAGCACACAAAGAAAATTTATGTGTGCGCAAAAGGATTTCCACGGGTTTAGAAATTCGGGAAATAAAATCTCCGCTATAAAATTTCTCCGCTATGAATGCTAGCAGAGAAATTTTAAAGCGGATAATTTTTTTCCGAATTTCTAAATCCGCGGCCTGATCCAACACGGGGGACAGCTGCTGCCCGCTCTGGCATCAGGGAAATCCGGTCTGTGTCATCCAGTCCGTGGGCGCCGAATATGCCCCAGCACTTTATCTGGGGGATGGCCAGGGCCACGCTCCTCAAAGATGGTGATGCTGCTGGCAGGAACCCAACGGTAAATGGATGAGCAGGGAGAGGGAGATGGGGAGGGAGGGGATGAGGAAAGGGAGAGAGGGGTGGAGAGAGAATGGGGAAAAGGAAGGAGAGAGGGGGAGGAGAGAGGGGGAGGAGAGAGGAGGTGGGGAAGGAGAGAGGGAGGAGGAGAGAGGGAGGAGGAGAGAGGGAGGAGGAGAGAGGAGGGGGAGGAGAGAGGGGGAGAAGAGAGGGGAGGATAGGGGAGGATAGGGGGAGGGGAGAGAGGTGGAGGGGGAGGACTTCGTACAGTGTTAAAATAAATAATTGTTTCATTTGAAAAACAAAAACATTCAAGAGTCATATGTCAAAGACACAACAGTCTATCTATATAATTAAAACTCAGATCTTGACCACTTATTGTTTGCACTGCATATTGATTTTAGAAATAACGCTATGACTTATGGCTGTGATTTTTGGCCAACTTACTCAGAGTCCCCCTCCGATGCACACGACAAAAGGATTTTTCCCATCGAAAAATAAAAGACTTATTAATGTTTTAAAAATATTGAGATTCTCTCTCCTGTCAATTATGCCATGAAGTCCATGCCCCTTCCGGTGGGAGTGGGGAGGAACTATAAAACCCGGAAGTGTGGACTGCCGCAGTCTCTGCAAGATGGGGGAAGCGAGAGGTCAAAACACTCAGACTGAGCTGTGAACAACACTGGACATATGTCTACTAAATTGTTAGTCATCTTACTGACCTGTGAGTGCCCGTAATGTAGTTTGAAAATGTAGTTTGAAAATGCAAAAGTGGTTTGGTTTAGAAATGCAAACATGGTTTGGTTTGAAAATGCAAACGTGGGTTGTTTTGAAAATGCAAAAGTGGGTTGTTTTGAAAATGCAAAGGTGGTGTAGGCTTGAAAATGCAAGTGGTGTTGCCTTGAAATTGCAAAAGTGGTGTTGGTTTGAAAATGCAAATGTGGTGTTGCATAGAAAATGCATAAGTGGTGTTGCCTTGAAATGCAAAAGTGGTGTTGCCTTGAAAATGCAAAAGTGGTGTTGCCTTGAAAATGCAAAAGTGGTGTTGCCTTGAAAATGCAAAAGTGGTGTTGCCTTGAAAATACAAAAGTGGTGTTGCCTTTGCCTTATTGAAAAGAGGTGCTGCCTTTGCCTTATTGAAAAGTGGTGTTGTCTTTGCCTTATTGAAAAGTGGTGTTGTTTTCTATATAATTAATAGTCTGATCTTAACCACTTCCTGTTTGTTATTCGTGTTTAATAAATGTTGAGATTTTCTCTCGTCAATCACCACATGAAGGCCACACCCCTTCTGGTGGGATGGGGAGGGGCCATAAACCCAGAAGTGTGGGGCGTGGCTCAGTCTCTGCAAATGGGGGAGGGAGAGGTCACGACTCTCTGTCTTTGGTGGCCTTGCACCCTGCATGAAATCGTATGAAACTGCACTTGAATTTGGTGGCCTTGAACCCTACCTGAAATGGTAGGAAATTGCATTTGAATTTGGTGGCCTTGCACCCTGCTTGACATGGTAGGAAACTGCACTTGAATTTGGTGGCCTTGCACCCTGCTTGAAAAGGTAGGAAAATGCACATGAGTTGGGTGGCCTTGCATCCTGCTTGAAATGGTAAGAAACTGCACTTGAGTTTGGTGGCCTTGCACCCTGCATGAAACAGCATGAAACTGCACTTGAATTTGGTGGCCTCGCACCCAGCTTGTAGTGGCATGAAACTGCATTTGAATTTGGTGGGCTTGCACCCTCCTTGAAGTGGCATGAAACTGCACTTGAATTTGGCGGCCTTGCACCCTGCTTGAAGTGGAATGAAACTGCACTTGAATTTGGTGGCCTTGCACCCTGCTTGTAGTGGCATGAAACTGCATTTGAATTTGGTGGGCTTGCACCCTCCTTGAAGTGGCATGAAACTGCACTTGAATTTGGCGGCCTTGCACCCTGCTTGAAGTGGAATGAAACTGCACTTGAATTTGGTGGCCTTGCACCCTGCTTGAAGTGGCAGGAAACTGCACTTGAATTTGGTGGCCTTGCACCCTGCTTGAAGTGGCAGGAAACTGCACTTGAATTTGGTGGCCCTTCACCCTGCTGGAAATGGTATGAAACTGCACTTGAATTTGGTGGCCTTGTACCCTGCTTGAAGTGGCATGAAACTGCAATTGATTTTGGTGGCCTTGCACCCTGCGTGAACTGGCATGAAAATGGACTTGAATTTGGTGGCCTTGCACCCTGCTTGATGTGGAATAAAACTGCACTTGAATTTGGTGGCCTTGCACCATGCTTGAAGTGGCATGAAACTGCACTTGAATTTTGTGGCCTTGCACCCAGCTTGAACTGGCATGAAACTGCACTTGAATTTGGTGGCCTTGCACCCTGCTTGGAGTGTCATGAAACTGCACTTGAATTTGGTGGCCTTGCAACCTGCTTGTAGTGGAAGGAACTGCATTTGAATTTGGTGGCCTTGCACCTTGCTTGAAGTGGCAGGAAAATACACTTGAATTTGGTGGTCTTGAACCCTGGTTGAAGTGGTAGGAAACTGCACTTGAATTTGGTGGCCTTGCACCCTGCTTGAAGTAGTAGGAAACTGCACTTGAATTTGGTTCCCTTGCACCCTACTTGAAATGGAATTTCAAGGAATAGCCGTGTCAACTGCCAGCCCACCAGCTGTGAGTGAGTGAGCTGCCAACAAAACAGGCTTGAGTGACTGAGCCACCAGCCCAATAATCCATTTGTCCCACAATGTCCATACAAGCCCTCTGGAAACCAGTCCCTTCAGCCCCCAACACCCATACTAGCGCTCCAGAAAGCCCCCCCGTCTCCCACTGGCCACCAATATTGGAATTGGTGGTGAGGTGGAATATTGTATTGGGGGACCAGCCCTCCCGTGTGAAGCTGGGACCCAACGGGTCATACTTAGTCAAGTACATAACTGAAATTCTGATCTTGTGCTCTTCCGGTTTGTGTGGTTTTTCTATTTGCACAAAAATGGTACGCGATAGCACTACAATTTTTTGTCATCTCACTCACTGTTCTCACTCAAGTTTTATTCCGATTGGCAGTATGTTGTAAAAGTTAATGAGGTTTAAAAATCATAAAATCTGCGCGTGCGCATATTGGTCTCCTCTCCTGCCTGTCAATACCACGTGGATTGGTCTTTTCCCCTGTCACTCACTGGGATGGTCTGCCCCTTCCTGTGCGGTTGTGTCTTTACTGGAGCTGAGGATGGCCTGCGGAGGTTTCCATATGGACACAATTTTCGGAGGGACCGGAAGTTGCCCGGCCCGGCGCGGATTCGGAGATGTCGTCAAACGGAAGGCAGAGAGTCTCATCCCGGCGGAGCAGAGCGTTCAGATCCCACTGTGAGTCCCAAATGCACTGCCATCGCAACACACCGCAGATACTGCCCCTTCCTCTCTGGTCCCCCTCGCTGGCTCCTGCCCCCCCGCCTCGGTGATACCCCCTTCTCCCCTGCAGGGGGTATCACCCCATCTTTTCTCTGACCTCTCCCCCCCCCCCCCACACGCCAGTGCGGCCATACCTGCTGGTGCTTCCGGGCCGATCCGGGGCCTGGCTCTAAGGGTGCCGACGGCCGATGCTCCTCCGGAGCACGTTTACAAAGATCCATTTCAAATTCTGTAGCTGGCTTATAGAGTTTTTATTTTGTTTTACGATGTCAAATTCAAAGGATGCAAAGGGTGTAAAGCGCAAAAGAACTGCAGGCTGGTTTAAAGTTGAATGGCTCAAGAAAATAGTATAAACTAGCCGTGGGCATGGCGTCCAGCCTGGGATCTCTCGTTGGGGATCCTTGGAGGAGAAGAGCTTCGACCGCCGGCCCGCGGCCTACAACATCTTGAAACCGCGGTCTGCACTGCCATGGACCGGGCGCGCCATGGACCATGGTGTGGTGGATGTTTGTGTTACATTTTTTATTGTGTATTGTGTGTTCTTTTTGTTTATACCTCTGCTGGCAAGTAAATTTCACTGCACTCTATTGTGTATGTGATGAATAAATCTGATTGATATGATTGATTTCATTGATTGATTGATTGATTGATTGATTGATTGATTGATTGATTGATTGATTGATTGATTGATCATGTGGCAACCGCATAGTCGCCTGTATTCACCTAAAAAGTCACCTAAGTGGTACAGGCCCATTAAGCTGCTTTTTGTAAGCTGTTGCTTTAAACAAAGAAAACACAAAGCACTGGAGGTCAGCGGGGGAGCAACTTTCTGACCTGCTCTCCAACATTTTGTGTCTTGCACAAGAGACTAACATGCACAGTTTATATTGTCTCCACTTTAAACAGGCGGCTTTTAATCTCTATATTTATAAAACTCTGATCTTGGTTACGTATTTATTTGTGTGATGGTCGTGTGCGTTTCACATCTCTTTGAAAACACAATGCGCTAGCTGTGACATTTTTACATATTCCAATAGAGATTTACGCCATGATGTCAAAAATCGCCTTATCTGAAAATTTCATGCATTAATTCTCGAGTTATAAATGTTCACAAATCTCAAATAACAGAAAATAAACGAGATGGTCTTGCTGATGACGTCACAATACATATGACTGTATTTATGGATATGGCTATATTTAAGAGGGAGTTGGATGTGGCCCTTGCGGCTAAAGGTATCAGGGGGTATGGAGAGAAGGCAGGTACAGGATACTGAGTTGGATGATCAGCCATGATCATATTGAATCTGCCAGATTCAGGGACAATAAGATCATAACATTCGCGGATGACACAACAGTGGTGGGACTCATCAGCGGGGATGACGAATCAATGTACAGGGAGGAAGTAAAACAACTAGTGGACTGGTGCGGCAAAAATAATCTAGAATTAAA
Organism: Amblyraja radiata; assembly: GCF_010909765.2. Taxonomy (NCBI): domain Eukaryota; kingdom Metazoa; phylum Chordata; class Chondrichthyes; order Rajiformes; family Rajidae; genus Amblyraja; species Amblyraja radiata. The sequence goes on from NC_045957.1 coordinate 79,128,947, forward strand.
TGTCGACAAAACGAAGGAGATGGTTGTCGACTTCAGGAGGGCGCAGCCAAAGCATACACCCCTCAACATCAGTGGCACCACAGTGGAGAGAGTGGAGAGCATAAAGTTCCTCGGTGTGCAAATTACAAACGGCCTCACCTGGTCCAGGAACACCACTGGGACCGTCAAATGGGCCCATCAGCGACTGCACTTCCTGAGGAAACTAAAACAGGCCTCACTCCCCACCAACATCCTCAGGACTTTCTGCAGGGGTACGGTGGATTCTGTACTCACGTACTGCATAAATACGTGGTACTCCACCTGCAACTGCTCGGACAGGAAGGCTCTGCAGAGGGTAGTGAGGGGAGCAGAGAGGATCATTGGCGTCTCCCTACCCTCGGTACAAGAACTGTTCCAGACCTGCTGTCTGAAAAAAGCTCAGAGAATTGCTAAGGACAAACTGCACCCCCTCCACATACACCTGGATCTCCTGCCATCAGGCAAGAGATATCGCAGTATCAAAGCCCGGAATACAAGACTGCTAAACAGCTTCCTGCCACAGGCTGTGAGGCTGCTAAACAGTCACTCTGTACTCAGTCACTTGATTCTGCGGCTGGCACGGACACTTTAATAACTGGCACTGGCCACTCAAATCAGCTGCCCCGGACATTTATATGATTGGTTTATTGTATTTTAACGTTGTGTTTTACCTGCTTTTAACTATTTATACTGTTCCATCAGGGACTGGATTGTTTTTAGTGTTATTATGTGTGAAATGTTTTAAATTTCATGTGCGATGCTCCGCTATTCCCTGGGAAACGTCTTTTCATTTTGCACTGTACAACTGCTGCTTGCAAGATGACAATAAAGGTTGATTGATTGATTGATTGATTGATTGATTGATTGAATGGCGGTGCAGGCTTGAAGGGCCGAATGACCTACTCCTGCTCCTATTTTCTATGTTTCTATGACTGCCTGCCTCGGCTCGCGATTGTGAGTAACGTCACCCCTGTTATGTCAGCTGTACTTCTTGGCTTCTTAACTTTCATTTCTTTAAATTTGTCACCGCGTTTTTAAACTGCTGCTCAGGTCATGCTGCCCACTCCGCTGGGCTCCTTGAAGTTCTTGAACATGGCAGCAGCGGTCGTTATCGCCTCGCGGGTGCGGGGCAGCTCGGTGGGAAGGTAGGCCATGGCGGCCATTACGCCCTCTGGGAGAGGCCGTCTATGGAGACCTGTGATTCCTCCGTCAATTGCAGGGACTCAGGGAATCGTGACGCCTTTCCTTCGCTGGTGATCCCGGTCCCACCTGGCGATCTCTGGCCATCACAGGGACGACCTCCTCTCCGTTCTATCCGCCCGATCATCAGTCAGGTGGGTGAGCTTCCCCTTGCGGACGCTACGATCGGCCGGCCCTCCGCTGCTTTTGACCGTCCTCAGATCACTCCGAGCTTTCTTCTTTTTCAGTCCGCAGTCACTCATTCTTCTTCTTCTTCTTGCATGGAGAGTGGTCCCGCCCGTTCAGCGTCCGCGCCTGTCCACATCCACCCACAGCCTCCCTCAGGTCGACGATCGCCTGCCACCTCGCTCAGGGTCCTTGGCTCGATGCCTGCCCATGGCCTCGCTCAGATCCATGCCCGCCCGCAACCTCGCTCGGGCCCGGCGCATGGTCGGGAGGCTGCTGTCTAAGACGTGGGTAAGTGCTGCCTCTAACCCCTTCCCCTCCCTCTCTACCCCCTCCACCTCCCTCTCTACCCCCTCACCCTCCCTCTCTACCCCTACCTCTATACCCCTCTGTAATGTTCTCTGTAAGGCCCCGTTGTGACTAGCACAATGAATACACGTCTGCCATCTTGTAAGTAAGATTTAATCTGCAATGACTGAAACTTCCAGAAGGTCACTTGACCTCAGTCACGAGGCACAGGTACATTTGCCAGCTTCTGTTTTGGCCTCAAGGGGCACTGGCATTTACATTATATATTACATTACATATACATCACACATTTGATTCTGATACATTCAATGATAGTACATTACAAACACTTCACATCTCCCCCTTCACTTTAATTACATCACATCTCCTCCTTCACTTTAATTACATCACATCTCCCCCTAATATCCACATCAGGATTTACACTAGACTCAATTAAGAGTGCTGCTGTTTTTCACTTTAACCTCAAACTCTAGAAACTCTAACAAAGGGCCTGTCTCGTTGCCTTTTGCTGCGACTGGGAGACTGGCTCCTGCTTCTCACTGCATCTAGGCACATCGTGTCTTCTGGGGACTTGCCCCTTCTTGGAGACTATTTCTGGCTGACCGTCGTCCTTGAACTGCACCAGCAGTCGCTGAATTTCTTCCCTCATTGTCAAATGCTGGAAGAGCCAGAGGCGCCGCTCCCTCTCCCGGTCGTCCGCGTGGAGACGCTTCCTCGGCTGAACATCGCGGCGACTCTCGGCTCTTCCAACATTTGACAATGAAGGAAGAAATTCAGCGACTGCTGGTGCAGTTCAAGGATGAGGGTGGGGCGGTCCTGGGGTCACCTTTCGATGTCCCCATTGACATAACACCAGACAAACTGCAGCTTGTGTGCAATGTTCTGCTGCCCAAGGATGATCCATTGCCTTTGGCTTTTTACGTGAATGAGTCTGAAATAGCCACCTCGCTGGAGAAGAAACTGCAAGATCACCAAGTGGAGGCAGAAAAGATTATTGACATAATTTATCAGCCCCTAGCAGTGTTTCGAGTCCGGGTAGTGATACGATGCACACGTTCTTTGGAAGGACATACTGAAGCTGTCATTTCTGTGGCTTTTAGACCCTCCATAAGGTATCCAGCAAGTGGATCAGGAGACACCACGCTGTGGTTCTGGGATCTGACGACAGAAACTCCACATTTTGCAGCCAAAGATTACAAGCACTGGTTATTGAGCATAGCTTGGTCTCCTGATGGCAAGAAGCTGGCATCTGTGTGCAAGAACAGTCAGATATTCATATGGGATCCCAGAACAGGGAAACAAATCGGGAAGGTTTTGACTGGACATTCCAAGTGGATCACGTATCTCTGCTGGAAGCCACTACATGTGAATCCGCAGTGTCATTACCTGGCTGGTGCATAAATGGATGGCAGTATTCGGATATGGGGCACACTGCTGGGACGTTGTGATTAAATCCTGACTAGCCATACTCAGTCAGTAACCTGTGTAAAATGGGGGTGGTGACAGTCTCCTCTACTCTTCATCACAAGCCAGGACCATAAAGGTGTGGCGGGTCATGTGTAGAACGCTGCAGAGCCATGCACATTGGGTAAATACAATGGCACTCAGTACAGACTATGTCCTGCGAACTGAAGCTTTTGAACCAGCTGAAGCAACCATCGTTCACCGGGACAGGAATGACACTTTGGAAGAACTGAAGCACAAAGCTTTACAAAGATACGAGCAAACAAGGGGGCAGGGGCAGGAGCGGCTGGTTTCAGGCTCTCTACTCCCTCCCCTCCCTTTCTGTCCCCCTCACCCTCTCCCTCTCTATCCGGCCCTCTTCTCTAGCTGCACCTGTGCAGTTGGGGGTTATGCATGAGTGGATAGGACAGGGAATAGGGTAAATGATTGAATTAATAATTGTGTGTGTGGGGGGTCTGGTTACTGTGTGTGTGATGCCGAAGGCCCCCCCCCTCTCCTCCCTCCCCCGCAACCGCGTGATGAGGGGACGGGACCCAACAGGTCCCACTTGGTCTAGTCAATTATAAAATGTTCTTAATAGGTTAGTTAGCTTTCAATATTCCAGTATAACTCTTTAGGATATCCTACCATGTTAAATTAGTCATGATAGATTACTCTCATAGTAAATCGTGTTAACATTGCACCAATGCATCCTATCACCTAAACATCCAACTCTTTTCTTTTATCTCTGCTTTAAACAAGCAGTTTGTTATCAATTCTAAAATGGTCTTAATAGCATAGTTAGCTTTTTAACATTCAGGTATGTTAAAATACCCATCTTAGAATTCCATCATAGTAGATTGTACACTCTATATATACTCTATATATACTCTATACATCATATCACTTATACATCTCACTCCCACATCCTTCACACTGAATGGTAAGAGAAGGTGGCACTACAGGTAGGTAGGGTGTGAAGAAAGCTTTTGGCATGCCTGCCTTCATCAATTAAGGCTTTGAGGATAGAGGTTGAGATGTTATGTTTATGTCACAATACATGGGTGAGGCTGCACTTAGGGTATTGTGTTCAGTTTTGGGCATCATGCCATAGGCAAAAATGCTACTAAGCTGCAAAGGGTGCAGAGAAGATTTACAAGGACGCTGCCATGACTCCAGGTCCTGGGCTATAAGAAGAGGTTGGGCAGGTTAGGCATTTATCCCCTGGAGCATAGGAGGCTAAATGGGTAATCTTATGGAGGTGTATAAATCATGAGGGGAATAAATAGAGTTAATAAACAAAGGTTTTTTTTCCCCTGGGCAGGAGAATCACAAATTAAAGGGCATAGGTTTAAGGGGTGAGGGAAAAGATTCACTAGAAATCTGTGGAGCAACTTTTTAATTCAGAGGTTGGTGGGTATATGGGAAAAGCTGCTAGGGGAAGTAATTGAGGCAGACACAATAGTAATATTTAAAAGATATTTGGACAGATACTTGGCCAAGAAAGATTTTAAGAGATACAGGCCAAGTTCAGGCAATTGGGACCAACTTAGATTGGTCAGGTTGGTCAGCATGAACAAGTTGGGCTGAAGGGCCTGTTTCTATGCTGTATGACTAGGAATCTCTATGATTCTCGAGGAATGAAATACCAAACAGGACAATGCTTTACATGTCAGGCAACAGATAATGTTCCAAACTGCCAATCAAACCACAAGAAGAGGCCCTCCAAAGATGGCTTCTTCCACTGTAGGGCCGAATGGCCTACTCCTGCAAATATTTTCTATGTTTCTATGTTTTTATGTAGTTATTTATTTTTACATTTACATCATTACATAAATGGTTCAGAAATGTCCACGGTATTATTTAATGCTGAAGTCAGGAAGTTGTTGATGGAGCTGCCCAGCTCTGCTATTAGGATCAAGAACAAATAAATTGCATGTAATTACTGTAATTTTGAATTGATTGAATAATGTTCTATCAATCAAGCCTTTGAACCACAATACTTTGAGTAAATAAAACTGATATTCTGCATTTCATTAATGTGTAACTAACCTCCACTCACTGCAATCTCCTGCAATTATTTATTACATTTTTATCTGAGGGAATTGTTACATTTTTGGTTTACTTTAGTTTAGAGAAATAGCATGGAAACAGACTCTTTACCCCACCAAAGATAGATTAAAAAATAAACTGGAATAACTCAGTAGGACAGGCAGCATCTCGAGAGAAGGGATGGGTGACGTTTCAGGATGAGATCCTTCTTGAGACTGGGAACAGAACAATAATCCAATCACACTAGTTCAATGGTATCCTACATCCGCATGCCCTCCCTGGACAATCGAGGCAATTTTACAAAGGACAATTAACCTACAAACCCAAGAAATTTATTGTAATTTCTATCATGTTCTGCCAGTCTTTAAGTAGACTGTTTACTGAGTAAAATTAATTTATTAGTTGTGCATTAGCTTGAAAATCTGAGCCCTGATCTCAAAACCGCTATGGTCATGTTCCTTCATATTTATATGTAATCTCTTCCGCCATTTCTCCTGATATCTCTTAATTTGGACATAGCACTCCACTTCTTGAACATATTGAATATCATTGCCTTAAATTTAACTCATGGCTTTATATTCAGCTGTTTAGTTTAGTTATAAAGGATCGAAACAGGGCCTTTGGCCCATCGAATCCATGCTGAGCCTCAATCACCCGCTCACACTGGTTATTTGTTATCCCACTTGCTCATACACTCCATAAACACTGGGGGAAATTTACAAAGGGCCAATTAACCTAAAAACCCACATGTCTTTGGGATGGGGGAGGAAAGCAGAGCACTCAGAGGAAACTCAAATAGTCAGAGGGAGACCGTGCAAATTTCACACAGACACCACCCGAGGTCAGGATTGAACCCGTCACTGGTGGTGCGAGGCAGAGGCTCTACTATTGCTCTACTAGCTGTGCCATTGTGCTGCCCGCAAACAGATATCTTTACAACAGAGTATCGGAAGGATATAATAATAGCAAAATATTTTTTGCAGAAAGAATAGGATAGAAAGATTCAAACCTAAGTCACTGAGTCAGCATAGTTTTGTGAAGGGAAGATCTTGCCTGACGAATCTGCTGGAGTTCTTGAGGAAGTTAATAGCAGAACAGACAGAGGGGGGGCTGTAGATGTTGTTTAGCTAGATTTTTAGAAAGCCTTTGATAAGTTGTTGCACGTCAGGCTGCGAGGGAAAATGAAAGGCTATGGTATTAAAGGGAAGATACTAGCATGGATAGTGGGATGGCTGAATGGCAGAAGGCAAAGAGTTGCAATAAAAGGCACTTTTGCAAATCCATTGCACGTGATCCCAACCCCTCCATTCCCTGCATGTTCATGTGCCTATCTAAAAGTTTCTTAAACAGCACAATCGTATCTGCTTCCAACATCACCTCTGGCAGTGTTTCCATGTATCTACAACCTCAGTGTAAAAAACTTGCCCCACACATCTCCTTTCAAATTTTCTCCCTTTCACCTTAAAGGTATATTATTTAGTATTTGATCTGGGAAAAATATTATTATAAATATAAATAGTCTACCCTATTTAAGCCTTTCATAATATTATATACTATTAGGTCTCCCCTCAACATAAATATGAGGTTATCCACTTTGGTGACAAGAACAGGAAGGCTGATTATTATCTGAATGGTGTCAGATTAGGATGGCAGGACTGACATATGACGAAAGAATGGGTCGACTGGGCTTGTAATCCCTGGAATTTAGAAGGACGAGAGGGGATCTTATAGAAACATATAAAATTCTTAGAGGATTGGACAGGGTAGATGCAGGAAAAATGTTCCCGATGTTGGGGGAGTCCAGAAACTGGGGTCAAAGTTTACGAATAAGGGGTTAAGAGGTAGGCCATTTTGGACTCCGATGAGGAAAAACGTTTTCACCCAGACAGTTGTGAATCTGTGGAATTCTCTGCCACAGAAGACAGTGGAGGCCAATTCACTGGATGGTTTCAAGAGAGAGTTAGATTTAACTCTTAGGGCTAAGGGAATCACGGGATATGGGGCAAAAGCCGGAACGGGGTATTGATTTTGTATGATCAGCCATGATCATATTGAATGGCGGTGCTGGCTTGAAGAGTCGAATGGCATACTCCTGCACCTATTTTCTATGTTTCTAACTCCTGGCACAAATTAAAAAACAATCTAATTTTGTCTAATCTCTCTTTATAGCTAATATTCTCTAATCCAGGCAGTTATCTGGTTTGCGCCTTTTGCAAAGAACAGGCATCTTCCTGTAATGGTGTGGCCAGAGACGCACACATTACTTCTAATACAGCACAACGAAGGATTTTAAAATCTGCATATGACTTCCTAATTTTTATACTCAATGTCCAGATGGATAAAAGCAAGCATAACGTACACCTTATTTAGCAAGCATACCATACACCTTATCCATATGATTAAAACTCAAATCTTGACCACTTCCTGTTTGCACTGCATATTGATTTTGAAAAGAATGCCACCACTTACGGCTGTGATTTTTGCCCATTTACTCAGAAGGGCAAGAGGTTTACTCAGAAGGGCAAGACCATTACTGCGCAGGACAAGAGGTTTTTTCCTTTCGATCAAAAATAAAAGACTTATTAATGTTTTTTAAATATTGTGATTCTCTCTCCTGTCAATCACGCCATGAAGGCCAAGCCCCTTCCGGTGGGTGAGGAGGGACTATAAAACTCGGAAGTGTGGACAGCCTCGGTCTCTGCAAGATGGGGGAGCGAGAGGTCACATCCTCTACATGTCTACTAAACTGTGAGTGGTTTTACTGACCTGTGAGTGCCCTTAATGTAGTTTCAAAATGTAGTTTGAAAATGCAAAAGTGGTTTGGTTTGAAAATGCAAAAGTGGTTTGGTTTGAAAATGCAAAAGTGGGTTGGATTGAAAATGCAAAAGTGGGTTGGATTGAAAATGCAAAAGTGGTGTTGGTTTGAAAATGCAAAAGTGGTGTTGGTTTGAAAATGCAAGTGGTGTTGCATTGAAAATGCAAAGGTGGTGTGGCCTTGAAAATGCAAAAGTGGTGTTGCCTTGAAAATGCAAAAGTGGTGTTGCCTATGCCTTATTGAAAAGTGGTGTTGCCTTTGCCTTATTGAAAAGTAGTGTTGCCTTTGCCTTATTGAAAAGTGGTGTTGCCTTTGCCTTATTGAAAAGTGGTGTTGCCTTCTATATAATTAAAAGTCTAATCTTGACCACTTATTGTTTGCGCTCTATATTGATTTTAGAAAAAAAACGCTACTATGTACGAGTGTGATTTTTGGCCATCTTACTCAGAGTCCCCCTCCGCTCATGAGTTGCCGAGGATTTTTCCTATCAATGAAAATAAAAGAGTTATTAGTGTTTAAAATATTTGGTATTCTCTCTCCTGTCAATCTTGACATGAAGGCCATGCCCCTTCCGGTGGGAGGGGACAGGGACTATAAAACCTGGAAGTGTGGGCGTGGCTCAGTCTCTGCAAGATGGGGGAGGGAGAGGTCATGACTCTCTGTCTTTGGTGGCCTTCCCCCCAGTTTGAAATGGTAGGAAACTGCATTTGAATTTGTTGACCTTGCACCCTGCCATGAAATGGTAGGAAACTGCACTTGAATTTGGTGGCCTTGCACTCTGCTTGAAATGGTAGGAAACTGCACTTGAATTTGGTGGCCTCGCATCCTACTTGAAATGGTATGAAACTGCACTTGAATTTGGTGGCCTTGTACCCTGCTTGAAGTGGTATGAAACTGCACTTGAATTTGGTGGCCTTACACCTTGCTTGAAGTGGTATGAAACTGCACTTGAATTTGGCGGCCTTGCACCCTGCTTGAAGTGGTAGGAAACTGCACTTGAATTTGGTGTCCTGGCACCCTGCTTGAAATGGAATTTCAAGGAATAGCCGTGAGTCAACTGCCAGCCACCAGCCATGAGTGAGTGAGCTGCCGGTACAACAGGCTTGAGTGACTGAGCCGCCAGCCCAAGAATCCATTTGTCGCACAATGTCCATACTAGCCTCCCCCCCTCCCCCCGCACTGGCCACCAATATTGGAATTGGTGGAGAGGAGGAATATTGCGTTATTACGTTGGGGGACCAGCCCTCCGGTGTGAAGCTGCTAGTCTATCTACTAAATTTAGTCTAGTCTATTTACTAAAATTACTGCTTTCAGGATGCATTGGATTTGTATCCCTCGGTACATCAATGCTGTTGAGGGCGCTGCCATTAATTGTATACTTTCCCCCTACACTTGCCCTCCAAAATTGTAACAACTCTTACTTGCTGGGATATAAAATCATCTCCCATTTCTCTGCCCCTATGTGTTACTGATCTATATCCTGGTTTATCCTGTGACAACCATCTTCACTGTGTATGACTCCACCACTTTGTGTCAGCACATTAATTAATTAATTAATTTATTGTCATTATTATGTCATGGTTCCTACTGGAAACAGCTCATTTTAAAACCATAAAGTTAAAATCAGAGAGCACAAACACCTTCTTGGCAGGCACTTTGTCTCATAATAATGCAGTTAATCAAGAATATTTGAGCCAAGAGTGTTTCATTGTCACATGTCCTAAACAAATGAAAAACAAAGTCCCACAGAGTCACAGAGTCATACAGTGTGGAAACAGACTCATCAGCCCAAATTCCCCATGCCAACCAACATGTCCCATCTACACTAGCCCCACCTGCCTGTGTTTGGCCCATATCCCTCTAAACCTGTCCAATATTAGTTCAAAACAAAACAAGTGTACACAACATTTGACGGTCTTCAGTTTTTAGTAACAAGGCCTAACTGCTGAATGCATAGCTGATTTTGTTTCCATGGCCCTTGCAAATTATTGAGATTTGCATACACTCTACGAAAAGGAATATAATTGTATATTGTTGGCTTGTGATTATCAGTACAATGCCTGAGTGATTCTCGCCACATGTCAAAACCTACAGAAATCAGTTCTGGCATGATTCCTGCTAGTTAGCTCCTCCCTTGTACTGCCACAGTACTCCTTAAGAGTCAAGGGTGCTTAATTGTCATATGCACTGATAATGGAACAAAAACATTCTTGAAGATTCTTACTCCTGAAGAACATTATGGCGAAGCAAAGGAGAACTGCCATCAGGATCTCAACTCCTTCATTTCTCAACTTGAGTGTTACACCCAATTCATGGTATCACTTCATTGGTTTGCCTTCAAGTTTGGAAGAAGATAATTCATACCTGTTTAATAGCTCACAAAAATATTAAACAATGTTCAGTCGACCCTCCAAAAAATCATTCAGATTCAGGATTTATTACTTCGCTCAAAATTAGTCTGTGTTTTGGAAGGTCACTTTACATATTATCAGATTGAAGGGACATCAAGATAATAGATGATGAGGAGGTCCTGTCATCTCTCCCAGAGGATGCACAAAATCCTAGGACTGTGGCGTCAGCCTATACACGGGCCACTTATGCTCAAACCCTCATCAGGAGGTATGAGGGCGGGCACGTGACGTCATGGGCTAGAGGGAGTGTCCTGGTACTTTAGGTCATCTCACCTCGAGACCTTAAGGTAGTCAACAGGTAGCTGAGCCCGAGTGAACAACCTCGCTCAGCTACAGCAACATTGTTATTATAGTTAGTGCACCAACCTAACGTGTCACCACTGAATAAACGACTCTTTGAACCAGCCTGATGTCTCACCTTTATTCACCAAGTTTGGTGCCGCTACAGGACACTATTTTGAAAGGGAGAGGGGAGTTATACTGGCAAATGGGTGAATACTCATCACTTGCTCAGTACTGATTAATTTTAACCACCAATTGGCTAAATTGTGGCATAGTGGCACAGTTGTATATTTGCTGCATTACAGCGCCAGAGACCTGGGTTCGATACTGACTATGGATGCTATCTGTACATTTGTGACCGCATGGCTTTTCCCCAAAGACGTACAGGTTTGCAGGTTATTTGGCTTGATATCAATGTAAATTGTCCCAAGTGTGTAGGACAGTGTTTGTATATTGGGTGATCGCTGGTCAGCATGGACTCAGTGGGCCGAAGGCCTTTTTCCCAACTGTCTCTAAAATCTAAGGTCTAAACCTAAATCATCTTCACTTTCCAGTTCATCAGAGATCTTTGTGTCTGCATGTCAAAACTTAGCAGTGAGATACAAGCTACAGGGTCAGATAGCAGCACTTTAAGGTAACCAGTTACTCTTTAAGCCTTTATTCTGCTTATTTAAATCTATTTTGGGTTTGACTTTTTTTAAATGTTTTTATCAGGGACATGAAAAAGAATAGTTCAAACATTTCACGGCAGATAGGAAGTAGAACTCGCAGTGCACCACACGAGACCCAATTGCTTAGCTAAGGGCCTGTGCCACTGAGGTGACATTTTAGGTGAGTGCAGGAGGCTCTGTGCTCACTTCATGAGCGCTACATTGTCGCCACATGTTCGCTGGTGGTCTCCGGTGAGTCTACCTTCATGGTTGCGAGGAGTTCCCGCATTCTGGGAATTAGTCGCGGCCTCAGTATGGTCGCAGCTAATTTTTCAACATGTTGAAAAATTTTCTGCATCCAAAAATTGGTCGCCATGGAGAAAATCAATACTTTTGTAGTCGTACATGCAGTGGTAGTGGGGTCGCCATGGAGTTGTAGATAGTCGATGTAGCCATTGGTAGTTTTAGTTAATCTCCTTTGCTGACTGGGCATTTTCATTGGCTTACTGGGGTAAAAAAAACATAAGCACGAGTTTTCAGAACCAAGGAAAACCGACCAGTAATGATAAAAAACTTCACAGCTGTGTATCTCTGACTTATTAAATATAACATATAACATATAACAATTACAGCACGGAAACAGGCCATCTCGGCCCTACAAGTCCGTGCCGAACAACTTTTTTCCCTTAGTCCCACCTGCCTGCACTCATACCATAACCCTCCATTCCCTTCTCATCCATATGCCTATCCAATTTATTTTTAAATCATACCAACGAACCTGCCGCCACCACTTCCACTGGAAGCTCATTCCACACTGCTACCACTCTCTGAATAAAGAAGTTCCCCCTCATGTTACCCCTAAACTTTTGTCCCTTAATTCTGAAGTCATGTCCTCTTGTTTGAATCTTCCCTATTCTCAAAGGGAAAAGCTTGTCCACATCAACTCTGTCTATCCATCTCATCATTTTAAAGACCTCTATCAAGTCCCCCCTTAACCTTCTGCGCTCCAGAGAATAAAGACCTAACTTATTCAACCTATCTCTGTAACTTAGTTGTTGAAACCCAGGCAACATTCTAGTAAATCTCCTCTGTACTCTCTCTATTTTGTTGACATCCTTCCTAAAATTGGGCGACCAAAAATGTACACCATACTCCAGATTTGGTCTCACCAATGCCTTGTACAATTTTAACATTACATCCCAGCTTCTATACTCAATGCTCTGATTTATAAAGGCTAGCATACCAAAAGCTTTCTTTACCACCCTATCTATATGAGATTCCACCTTCAAGGAACTATGCACGGTTATTCCCAGATCCCTCTGTTCAAATGTATTCTTCAATTCCCTACCATTTACCATGTACGTCCTATTTTGATTTGTCCTGCCAAGGTGTAGCACCTCACATTTATCAGCATTAAACTCCATCTGCCATCTTTCAGCACATATTTCCAAATGGCCTATATCACTCTGTAGACTTTGGAAATCCTCTTCATTATCCACAACACCCCCTATCTTGGTATCATCTGCATACTTACTAATCCAATTTACCACCCCTTCATTCAGATCATTGATGTACATGACAAACAACAAAGGACCCAACACAGATCCCTGAGGCACCCCACTAGTCACCTGCCTCCAACCCGACAAACAACCATCCACCATTACCCTCTGGCTTCTCCCATTCAGCCACTGTTGAATCCATCTTGCTTTTCCTGCATTTATACCCAACAGTTGAACCTTCTTAACCAACCTTCCATGAGGAACCTTGTCAAAGGCCTTACTAAAGTCCATATAGACAACATCCACTGCTTTACCCTCGTCAATTTCCCTAGTAACCTCTTCAAAAAATTCAAGAAGATTAGTCAAACCTGGCCCTCATCTTTGCGATGTGTTTGTGTGTGTTCCACTCTTGACACTCGTCGTTCCACTTCCCGGTTTTTCAGCGAATGCCACGAGCGTGACTCTCGCCGGCAGTCCGCTGAAAAATCGCCTAAGTGGGGCTGGCCCTTTAATCTTCCAGATCAGAACAAGTTTGTACTTGGTAAAAATAGTTTAGTTTAGTTTAGTTTAGCGATACAGCAAGGAAACAGGCCTTTCCACCCACAGATTTAGCACCGACCAGCGATCCCTGCACACTTACACTATTCTACACACACTAGAGACAATTTACGATTAAACCCAGCCAATTAACCTACAAACCTGTATCTTTGGAGTGTGGGAGGAAACCATAGATTCCGGAGAAAACCCATGCAAGTCACGGAGGGAACGTACAAACTCTATAGAGACTTGCACCACTGGTCAGGATCGAACCTGGGTCTCTGGCGCTGTAAGGCAGCAACTCTACAACTGCGCCACAGTGCCACCCTAGTACTAGAACAGGTTGGTACAAAGGCAGCATGCTCAGGCAGAGGGCAAGATCCAGTACAATCATTCCATCGACATTTGTGGGACCTTTCTGTCTACTTATTGACTGCCATGTTTTCTATAATATTTATTGTGTGGAAATGTCTCAAAAGTGTTTGACTGCAAAGCTTTTTGGGGCATCGTGAAGAAAACATAAAACATTCAACAGAATAGTAAAATTGTTATTATTTTAAATAGAGGCAATATCAAAAACCTTTTTAAAAAGCAGTTTGCAAAAAGAGCATCCTAAAGTAGGTAGAGAAGGAGAGAATTTGAGAGGTTTAGCCCTTAAGGCAGCAGCGAGAGGTATGGTTGGGAACACAGAAATGATTCAAATCAAGGATATTTAGGGGGTCAGACAGGAGGGGCACTGATATCCTCAAAAGTTGTTAGTCTGAAGGGCGTTGTAGAGGGACATGGAAGGTGGGCGGATCATGGACAGATTTGCATTGAAGTGTGAACATTTGTAATCAGTGTGTTGCTAAATTGAAAGGGACTACAGATCAAAAGCTCTGGGATATAGTGGGGCCTAGGATTTAATATGAGCAGCAGAATTTTGGATCAGCTCGAGTGATGGAAGATGGGAAGATGGTCAGGAATGTGTGGGACTAATCAAGTCCAAGGCAAGTAAGGAAAGGATGAGGCTTTTTAGCAGCATAGTTAGATAACATTACAGAGGTGGAAACGTTGTTTGTGATAATACAGATATGAGCCTGCATGCTGAACATTTGGTGTCAAATACTCCACCAAAATTACAAACAATGTTTCTATCTCACACATTAAAAGCTGTAGTAACTCAGCGGGACAGGCAGCAACTCTGGAGAGAAGGAATGGGTGACATTTTGTGTCGAGAATCTTCTTCACCCATTCGGACTCGACCTGAAATGTCACCCATTCCTTCTCTACAGAGATGCTGCCAGTCTCGCTGAGTTACTTCAGCTTTTTATGTCCATCTTCAGTATAACCCAGCATCTGCAGTTCCTTCCTACATATTTCTATCTCAGACCTTTACTTCTTTACATAGAAAGTTTCCCGATACCAGTCCCCAAGCCACATTTTGTTAGTTTGAGGATGTCGTGTGTCAGATCAAAGCGGGGAGAAGCTTCCCTTTCTTGATACGGGATACTGAGTTGGATGATCAGCCATGATCATATTGAATGGCGGTGCAGGCTCGAAGGGCCGAATGGCCTACTCCTGCACCTAATTTCTATGTTTCTATGTTGATAATCAGTGGACCTACACATTGTCCTTCCCTTTCAACTCACTGGCAAAAATCTTAAAACACTAATTCTCATTTTCATTCTCATTTTCACGAGAGGTTTTATTTTCTTTATCTTGAGGTCCTTATTTACAAATACATGCATATTAATAGGCTTAGTAGAAGGCTGCTTTGAATATAAGCATCATTCCTTGCCACTTAATATAGAGGAACTAAAGTTAAATTTGACCAAATAACATATTGATTATTAACCCTTGCTTATGTTTTGTCTTCACAAATCTTATCTGATCAATGTGTCATTCTACGAGCTAGGATGGAATATTTGCGAACTTCCAAAATCAGTTCTTTCATCACTGCTATGCATATACAGTGCACTATTTGTCTCACAACATGAATCCCTTCATCCATTTATTGAAAGAAAAAACTTGCATTTAAATAGCATATTAAATAGCATTATGTCCGTTTTTAGATATTTCAGCACCTTTGGAAACATTAGTGTAATTTTGAAATGCATTGAATGTTGTGATTTAGAAAACGTGAGGGACAATTCATGTACATAAAAAATCTACTTACAGTGATGTGATAATGATGCAATAATCTGTCATATAAATAATAATTGAGATTAAAAACATTGGTAAGGATGTTGGGAATGGTCTTGATCGTTAAAATGTTGACAGAAGGAAACAGAAGGGGTCTTGGGTATCTAACTGCATCTGAAAAAACACCACCTCTGACAGTGCCTTGTTTGTTCAGTACTAAAACTGAGCATCAGAATCAATTTGTTTGTGAACCTGCAGACTTCCAACTCAGGCACAAGTTTCATAAAAGGTATTCTCTTTGTTGTGGAACCCTATGCCAGATTTGTGACAGTGTAAATGTACATTTATCATCCTTCCCATACATTTCTTCTTTTCAATACACTTGAGAAAATTGTTTCTTACTTTCCAAGTGGAATTTTCTGCAACATCTTAGGCCGTACCTCAGGGCTAAGAATTCTACTTTATTATTGTGGATATTGAGGTTAATGTGGAACCTAGAGGCATTCCCAGACGAGGCACTCGTCTTAGAATTCCCAGCTCTCCCACAGAATTAGAATTCCCAGCTCTCCAACAGCCTTCTGTCTCCACCTTCTTCCCCCATCCCCCCACCCCTACATCAGTCTGAAGAAGGGTCTCGACCCGAAACGTCACCTATTCCATCGCTCCATAGATGCTGCCTCTCCTGATGAGTTTCTCCAGCATTTCTGTTTACCCCAGATGAGGCACTGACAGGCACATCATTTTTGAGATAGCACCACCTTTACAGCATTTGTGCTGGCCTTCTGCGTACCGCTGATGAAGAAATTCTTGATTAGTACTGGTGTCAGGGGTTATGGGGAGAAGGCAGGAGAATGGGGCTAAGAGGAAAAGATAGTTCAGCCATGATTGAATGGGGGAGTACAATTAATGGGTCAAATGGCTTAATTCAGCTCTATAACTTATGAATTTATGAATGGGATTGCCAATACAATTCTGATGCTCGTTCTCTATCTTGTGCAGTCATGGGCCAGAGATTCTCATGAGTCAGATGGGATATTACATTTATTTCAGTGGATTCCTCTGTGCTGGTAATCTCATGACATGATGGAGCTTGGAATATTCTTCAGGAGTCTGATGGTAGGGATGTGAAGGATGTGGCCTGCCCATCTGAATTAATTGGGTGTAATTAGAATTTCAATGAGGGGTTGTTTATCCTGCATTTGGGAGATTTTGCAGAGATTATATTGGTGTAGTCCATGTCTTAGAAGTGTGTAGGAGGGCGAGTATTACTGCTACTTGTTAGACAATGAACCATCATGGGAATACAACCACTGTAATAAAATTTTACTGAGAGTTTTCCATTTACACTTTGATTAATATCTAGCCTACTTTATAATCAATTGCTGCACACGTTGTAAAACAAAATCCACTAGGTTGTGGGACTCTCCATCAATTATTTTAGAATGCAGGTATGTTAAAATATTCTTCAAAAAAGATCATTTAGAATTAGGAAGGAAATGAATTATCTATTCGCATATTGAAAATAAAACTGTATAAGAGAGCAATTACCTTCTGGCTGTAACTCTCTTGGTGTCACTTGCTTCACTTGCTGAATGATCAGCCATCCATGCACTGCCTTCCATCTGACATGGAATTACTTGTCACTTTCTACCTGATGTATGGCTGCAATTGTCTGCAGGACGGCCCTCCTAATTTCTGAAGCTAATATTCATTCACAATTCGTTCAATTCATAACATTGAAATTGCTCATTCCATTCTGGTTCAGTTTCATCTTCACAGAGCTGACCAGACATGCCCTGAATGAGTGGGTGTACTCCCTTTGTGTGCATGGATGTTTTAATGGACAAATAAAGATAGG
Organism: Amblyraja radiata; assembly: GCF_010909765.2. Lineage (NCBI taxonomy): Eukaryota > Metazoa > Chordata > Chondrichthyes > Rajiformes > Rajidae > Amblyraja > Amblyraja radiata. Next base: position 79,146,310 of record NC_045957.1, read on the forward strand.
GTGGCACAATGTTATCCTCCTGCATTAGTAATTTTAAAGTGTACATTAATGATCTACGGACAAAGCGGCATAGTGGCGCAGCGGTAGAGTTGCTGCCTTACAATGCCAGAAACCCGGGTTTGATCCTGGCTATGGGTGCTGTCCGTATGGAGTTTGTTTGTTCTCCCTGTGAGAGCATGGGTTTCCTCTGGGTGATCTGGTTTACTCCCATATTCCAAAGACGTGCTTGTTTGCAGGTTAATTGGCTACTATAAATTGTCCCTCGTGTGTAGTCAAAACTGGAATTAGTGTACGGGTGAACTTTGGTCAGCTCAGACTCAGTGGAATGGAGGACTTGTTTTCATGATGTATCTCTAAACTAAAGATTAGTTTGAATACCATCCATTATGACAGTGGGTAATTTAATATAGTTCCAGTTAATTAAAAGACAATTCCAAACTTAATACTTGTAATGATTGCTATGTAATAATGACATTAAAAAAAAAAAGTTTTACTAACTCATGTCTCAAACTCCGTCCACATGGGTACCAAGGGTTGGAATGTAGTGATGATGCAAGACCCGTAGTTAAACAGTGAACTGGACCAGTCTCTACTAACAGACTAAAGAAGGTTCCTGACCAAAGCATTGCCTGTCCTTGTTCTCCAGGAACGTTGACTGATCTGCTGAGTTAACCCAGCACTTGTGGATTATTTTTCTATTCACAGTTTTCAGAAGAGTGAGGTGGTTTCATTTGAAGCATAAGTTGCCATTATAGGGATAGATGCTGAGGGGTAGTTAATCCCCGTATTGGAAAATCTAGGACCAAGGACCATAGTCACAGGACAATGTTTAGGATGGAGATGAGGTTCATCACTCAGCAGTGAAACGTTGAAATTATTTACCCCCTGAGGGTGATGTATTATCAAGTCTTAGACATATATGTCAGGTCAGGAAAGGGGAAATATGGGGTAAGCAGATAGGATGGGAAAGTGCGCTGGTCAAGATTCAACCTTAATCTTATTGAATGTCAGGGAAGATTTGAGGAACCATTTTCCCTACTTCTTATCCCTTTTATAAAAAGCTTCTTATGCTTTTATGTGGTAGCTTGTGCCCTCATACAGCAAGAACAGGATGATATTTAATGCAGAAATGATACCTAAATGTCCTCGGGACAGATGATGTTCTTCTCCAACAAGAGGCACACTCATAACCCTTCTTTGATATTCAGTTCCATTACCATTGCCCCATCAACATCCTGAGGGTCACCAATGACCAAAAATTAATCGAACCAGCTCCATAAATACTTGGCCTAAAAGAACGTCGGAATTTGGGATCATACAGTGAATACCTCACCTCTTGTCCTGACTGAGTTGTTTTTCTCCATAATCTATAAGACAGAAATAGGAAGTGCCAGAATATTTCTGGTTGCCTGGAAGACTCTTAGCACAAACATTGATTAAACTTGACACTATCCAGATGAAAGCAGCCTATCGATTGGCACCCCACACACCACATTAAGGCTCAGAAATTGCTTTATTAATTTTAATTTTAATAACATTATTTTACATCACTGTCTGTTGTGCTAATGTTTTAGAAGTCTCATGAATGGAACAATTTATAAGTCTGTGGTTCCCTAAATAGCATTGTAGGTTTCTCTGCTTAACATTGCACAGTGCTGATTTCACTTTCATTGCTGCCGGCATTAAGCCAACAAGCTGCTACCATGCCAGCCAGACATTAAAGGGATATATCACGAGATAAGCTGGGCTTGTCTACTAACTAAGAGTTGCTCCTTAATGAATGAATGAAAGTGCAATTGTAAATGTTGAACAAAGTATGTTTTCATGTGGTCAACAGATCCCGGACAGAGTGATTAATAGCAGTCGCATAGGAACATTTTTTTTGTTTGAAGGTCCCATGAAGATTCTCCATGGTGTTCTTTCAAACCATTCAACATTCAGTGTTGGAAATGTATTTTGTTATTTCATTGTCACACGATTAAAACTGCCAAATGTAGTAATCCACGCATCGTGAAAGAACAATCTTTAATGGCAAATACAGTCTTTAAACACAGGCGCTTAAATGAGAGTTCAAGCAAAGTCCCTGCTGTTGCTGTGGGACACACCCGTTGACTGATGACGTTCTTCACACCCAACTCCCGCCAAACTCAGCCACGTGACTGTCCCTACTCTACTGACGAGGGTTTGCTGTATCAACCACCAGATGGCGCCACACAAATAATATTATTGGAGTCACATCACATGAACTGGAGTAGCTTAAGATGGCAATGGTCTTCTCCAGAACTACTGGGAGTTGGCATTAACAGCTGCTCTTGCGCATGACACCACAAAGACAAATAATAGCCAGAAGCTTCGCAACAGGGAGAAAAGCAAGGAAAATTGCATGACAATCAAAGTCAATATAACTGCATATTTTGAGCAGAGCAATATGTAAAACTTTTATTTTAACACAGTCAACAAGTCTTCCTGATATTACAACATGCAATTTAATATTAACATACATTCCCTGTCAAATAAATACGTATGAATGAGGAATAAGCCTCTTGAGAATATTTATTTTATTGGGAAGGACCCTAGCTCTTGACAGCTCTTGAAAATTGCAGTGAAAAACTAAAAGCAACACTTAGTTATTACATATCACCTAGCTTTTAGCATCTTCCCACTTACATTACTTCACCCCAAACTGTAACTCACAGAAATCTTGTTGATTCCTTTGGTCAATGACCATCATTGTTTCCTGATCAAATACATTCGAACTTGCCTCCCTTGACCTTTGGAGGCTAAGATCTCAGTGCTCCATTAATTCATGCCTCTGAAGGATACTAATTCTAACCACTCCCTTACTGCCATCCTTTGCCTTTAGCAGTTTATATCCTAAACTCTGAAACTTTTACTCCAAGTCTCTCTTCCTTTAAGGTATTATTTAAAACTTACAGTAGCTTTTTGTTCAAGGTGACCTGAGATCTTGGTGGTTTCATTTGATAACTATTCTGGGAAGCAGCTTGCAATTTTTGTTTTACTTCATTAAAGGCACTATGTAAATATAGGGAAATGTTTTTGTAAACCATGTGGATCATAAAGCAGGTCATAGATTAATGGAATTTATGATTCAGGTCCATTCGAGGTACTTTTGCATAACCTGCCATAGCTTTGCAATTGGCTTGATACTCACCTTGTCCCTGTCAGCAGTGAGGATCTCAGAATCAGAATCAGAATCAGAATACATTTATTAGCCAAGTATGTATGCAAGGAATTTGACGGTGCATATTCCACCGCCTCTTGATTTCCCCACTGCCTCCGCTTTGCTCTGTGTAGTTGAGAGCTAGCCAGTTGCAGTGCATTGTCCGGGGTCGACTCACACAGCCATGTCTCAGTGAACACAGGGCAGCAGATCAAGATAAGTCATTTTTGTTTGGCACAGGAGTTGCAGTTCGTCCACTGCGAGGAATATACTTGGGAGTGCTGTGCGTAATCCCCGTTGCCGGAGTTGACGAGTGCCCCAGAGCGCTCTCCCAGGGTCCTCCCATGTCTCACAGCCTTGGACATAACCACAGCCCCGTCGACAAGTATATCCAAATAATCCAGCGAGTGAGAGAAATCCGGAACAATGTTTGGAGAAACTGAATGTTTGATGTTAATGAGATTCTCTCTCATGAAAGTAATCTTTGTGGGATTTCCATAGATGACACAAATGAACAAACACAGAACAAACAGTAAGGAGCATTACACCATGGCAGCCATCCTCAGTGGCATCTTAGTTCTAATCTCATGGGTTGCTATGGTCTAAAGATATTTGTTAGAAGCATCATCTTTCCTGGTTCAGTGACCCCAATACTCCAGCATTTCCTCTTTTGCTTTTGTGATAACAGCAATATGGGCCCCACCCTAGTGTACCACTCATGGTTCTAGTGCCTAAAAGGTGAGAAACTGTTTCCCTGACAACTTATTAAGAGAGCAGACTTTAGCAACACTGAAACAGGGGATGAATGGAGGATGGAAAAAAAAACTGATGAAAGTGCCGTGAATGCTTGAAGAGCAACAAAACTTTTCAATGTAGAATGGATCAAAATGTATTGAGGACACACTAAAGAATTAAATATGCAGATAAAGACAGCAAGGGACAGATTGCTCTCAGCAGGATGTTATTATTCCATTTTTTATACCTATTTCATCATTTAATATTGATGTGAAATGACCGATACGTTCCATTATCTGGTTGGGTTTAATCATTAGTTGACATTTTGCCAACGTCAAATAACATTTGCATTTATTGATGTGTGTAACTTAATTCGATCAAAGTTATAAATTCATGCTCCTGGCATGGAATTTTACACCCTTGATCAGAATATTTGAAATTTGGATAGAGGATGCTCTGTTCATTAGCAGCAGATTCTGTAGGGTGTGCTGAGCATTGTGGCTGAAATAAAACAGCATGTTCTGAAAGTGCAACTCTCTGTCCAGCCTTGTGAATTCATAAAATCCATTATAGTTCAAATAGGATGTGGCACGTGCGAAATTTGGAAGATGATTGTGCCTACTTTGGAGCAACTTTGGTCACTGATGGGCAAAATCAGCAAGGGAATGGTAACAAGATTGCCGTATCTGTCTGATCATGAGTTGCTTTGTCTCTCTCGATGTATACTTTAGCATTCTTCCCATGCATAGCGATGGTATGAATCAATTTCTCGGTCTATAACTTCTAATTTGTGAAGCTCTTCGATATCAAACTGAACAGATGCCTTCTGCTCCCTGCTGCGTGATCATTGCTTAAAATTGCTGTTTGAGCAAAGAAGAACTGTTGCAGAGTACTGGGAAAAATGCCGTAATGTGCATGCATGCCGTTAGAGGCATTAGGGCATAGTGCCATAGGGATTAGATTTTAAGCAAAGATGCCCCGAGAGCTGTTATTGCATTCAGATAAGACATTTATTGGAGACATGGTGAAGAATATAAGAAGCCACACTGACCTTGTATTTTTAGCAGTCGTTCGATTGACCATTTACAGAAAATCGCCGACCATCTGCATTCTGAAGGAATGGGAACAGTAGATGTCTGCCATCCGACTAACAGGCAGACAGTGCTTGCATCTCATTCTGAGTACAATCAACCCACAATCAGTAGTCAAAGGGAGTGTCAATGCCAGGGGGTTGCATGAACAGCTGTTTCTCAGCTCTGACAAACTTGCCAGATTTCTGAATTTGTATATCACTTGCGATCTGGCAGGTAAAGTGAGCAGGCAAGAAAAATTAGCAGATGGGGTATAACGTTGGAAATATGAAAACAACCAATTTGAACGAAGATGAGAGAATCATTTTCGTACATGAAGATGCGATGAATAAATAGTACAAAGCAGGATTTGTATGTCCTAATACATTTATCAGATAGAGTTTGTATCCAAAGGTGGCTGAATATGATTCTGTCAAATTATAGGAATGAGGACATATTTTTTGTGCGCAAATCAGATTTGCAATGTTTTAGAACAAAGAACATTGAAAAGTTCAGTGCAGAAATTGGCCCTTTGGCCGACAATTCCTGTGTTGACTTGATGCCAAGATGCTTTTCTGACCATTTGCAGCTCAAGTGCAGGCCATTGGATATTTGGAATTGACATTTGCTGATGCAAAACACTTTCTTGCACATAAAGAAAGACACAATATGTTGGAGCAACTCGGCGGGTCAATTGCCCCAGCATTTGTGTGTCTATCATTGGTGTGAACCATCAACTGCAGTTCCTTCCTACGCACTTACCTGCACATGTCATTTTTCCAACAATGTTCACACAGGTGATGATACCATCATCATATGTAATGCTGAAATCAGCCTTGTGGTTGGATTTCCCACAGCATGTTGTGAAGTAAAGGTGAATTAAAATTTCCTGAGTTATGTCCCATTCATCTTGGTGCAGATCTGCTTTCACAGGTGTAAACTCTTGGTAAACCATCAGACCCTGAACATGTTCTGAAATTGTGAGCAATTCAACTGGCCACAGTCTTCACCAGCATCTTCAACCTCTCATCTCCACATTATTCTGCCCCATCTGTTTCAAATAAACCTTCATCATTCTGGTCCCCCAGAAAAATAAAGTGACCTGTCTCAATGACGGGTGCCCAGTAGCTCTGACATCGACCATAATGAAGTGCATTCAAAGACTGGTATGGCCCAGGATGCCATTCATAGATTACTTCTCAGCCTTCAGCACCATAACATCAAATCAGTTCCTCCCTAAATGCCTGGATGAGGCTGCATGCTCAGCCCCCACTCTTTACCCATGACTATATAGTCGGACACAGTTCTAACTCCATCTTCAAATTCGCTGACGACATCACCATCGTTAGACAAATTACAGAGAGCGATGAGTCAGAATATAGGAGGGAGATCCATCGAAGTGTGCTAGAATAACAACCGTGCTATCAATGTCAGAGAAACTGATTCTTTGCTAAGGAAGAGGAAGTCTGAGGATCCACAAACCTGTCTTCATCGATGGGACAGTGGTGGAGAGAGACAAAAACTTCAAATTCCTGGGCGTGCGTAGCTCTGAAGAGCTGTCCTGGACCATGCACTTTGATGCAATCATCAAGAAAGCCCAACAACGCATCCACTTCCACAGAAGGCTGAGGAGATTTGGTATGTCAACGAATACTTTTGCACTCCTACAGGTGTACAATAGAGAGCATATTGACTGGTTGCGAAATGGCCTGATTTGGAACAAAGAAGATTGCAAAAGTGGTGAATGCTGCCCAGTCCATCACGTATACTGATCTCACCACCATTGAAGGGATCTACAGGAGTCGCTGCCTCAAAAAGACAGTCAGCATCATCAGAGACCCACAGCACCCTGGCCAAACTCCCATTTTACTCCTGCTATTGGGAAGAAGATATAGACGCCTGAAAACAGTAACATACAGGTTCAGGAGCAGTTTATTCCCTACAAACATCAGGCCATTAAACACCTCCAAATAAAGCCTGCACTACATAGATTTGAGGCATTGTTTTTGTCTTTGGACTATTTAGCTAATATATATTAATACTGAATTTTTTGTTGTTTATTATGGTACCAACGGATTACTATGTTTACATATCCGTTGTATTGCTGCAAGTAAAGGGACTGTCCCACTGCGGCGACCTAATCTGCGAGTTTAGAAGAGTTTGCCCTCGACTCAAACTCGCAGCATAGTTGACACGTGGTACTAGGAGGTCCTGAGGTCACTGGAACTCTCCTTCATGCTCGAGGGAAGTTCCCACATACTCGCAGCCTCAGTTTGCTCGAGGAACATTTTTCAGCACGTTGAAAAACTTTCCGTGAGAAAAATTGGCCGGCATGTTTCTTTTGAACTCGTAGTGCAGTGGAGTGACGTCGCTATCTAGTTGCAGGCAGTCGAGGGCAGCCATAGGCAATCTCCTTCACTGACCGGGCATTTTAATTGGCTCATTGGAGTTTTCAGAACCAAGGAAAACCGACCGGTAAAGTTAAATGCCCTCTAAACTTTATTAAAAGTTGTCTGGCTTCTTAAAAGTGTCTCCACTCCTTCCCCCCCCCCTCTTCCCCCCCCCTCTTCCCCCCCCCCCCTTTTCCCCCCCTCTTTTCCCCCCCTCTTTTCCCCCCCCTCTTTTCCCCCCCTCTTTTCCCCCCCTCTTTTCCCCCCCTCTTTCCCCCCCCCTCTTCCCCCCCTCTTCCCCCCCCTCTTCCCCCCCCTCTCCCCCCCCCCTCTTCTCCCCCCCCTCTTCTCCCCCCCCCTCTTCCCCCCCCCCTCTCCCCCCCCCCTCTTCCCCCCCCCTCTTCCCCCCCCCTCTTCCCCCCCCCTCTTCCCCCCCCCTCTTCCCCCCCCTCTTCCCCCCCCTCTTCCCCCCCCTCTCCCCCCCCTCTTTCCCCCCCCTCTTCCCCCCCTCTTCCCCCCCCCTCTTCCCCCCCCTCTTCCCCCCCCTCTTCCCCCCCCTCTTCCCCCCCCCTCTTCCCCCCCCCTCTTCCCCCCCCCTCTTCCCCCCCCCTCTTCCCCCCCCCTCTTCCCCCCCCCTCTTCCCCCCCCCTCTTCCCCCCCCCTCTTCCCCCCCCCTCTTCCCCCCCCCTCTTCCCCCCCCCTCTTCCCCCCCCTTTTCCCCCCCTCTTCCCCCCCCTCTTCCCCCCCCCCTTTTCCCCCCCCTCTTTCCCCCCCCCTCTTCCCCCCCCTCTTCTTCCCCCCCCCCCTCTTCCCCCCCCCCCTCTTCCCCCCCCCCTCTTCCCCCCCCTCTTTCCCCCCCCCTCTTCCCCCCCCCTCTTCCCCCCCCTCTTCCCCCCCCCTCTTCCCCCCCCTCTTCCCCCCCCCTCTTCCCCCCCCCCTCTTCCCCCCCCCCCTCTTCCCCCCCTCCTCCCCCCCTTCTTCCGTACACTGTGCAGCCGTATTTTATCTTTCTGTTCATCGCGGGTGTGAATTTCAGACAGCGCTCCCCCGCTTTCCCTGGCCCCCGTCTTTGCGATGTATTTGTGTGTGTGTGTGTGTGCGGTCGGTCGATCCAGCTCGCGGTTTCATCGCTGACAGTCGATGCAGCTCGCGGATTTTCAGGCTAGTGCATTCGAGCTTGAAGGTTGAAGACAGTCGCTGAAAGGTCGTGTCAGTGGGACAGGCCTTAAGAATGTCATTGTCCTGTTTTGGGACATATGACATTGAAACTCTCTTGACACTCTTGACTTGGGGGCCTTAATTTGCAATTGGTCCTTGGAATTCTTGACCAGCAGACTTCAATCAATTTAGAATAGGTCATAATATTTCCTATACCCTGACCCTCATCAATGGTGCTCCACATGGCTGTGCCTCAGCCCCTTGTTCTGTTCCCTATACTGCATGACTGAGTGGCCAAGTACAGTGCCAATTTAATCTTTAAAGTGGGTGATGATACCATGTTTGTTGCTTGCATCTCCAACTGATGAGACAAAGCACAGGAAAGGGATGGGAAACCTTACATCACGGTGGCAGAACAATAATCCTTCCCTTAATATCAACAAGATGAAAGAGTTGGTTGTTTACCTAGGGAAGTGAAGGGGTGAACACAAGTCTCTGCTCAACAATGCAGCTACTGGAAAGATGGTGGACAGTTTCAGGTTTCCAGGCATCCATATCTCCAGCAAACTAATCTGGTCCATTCACCCTGATGTGACGAGCAAGAAAGCGCATCAGCACCTTTAATTTATAAGGTTTCAGAGAAGATTCAACATATCCACAAGGATTTTCTCAAACTTCTACAGATAGCTATTGGGAATGTTCTGAAGGGATGCATCTTGGCCTCAAATGACAGCTGCTCCACCCTTTAACTCTTTAATCTGCAGAGAATATTGAACACAAGGCACTCCATCATGTGCTCGTCACTTCCTTCCATCCAATCCATCTTCACGGTGTATTGTAACAGGAAGGCTGCAAGTTGTGTCAAGGATGCCTGTCACCCTGCTCATTCTCTTTCCGCTCTTCTACTGCAGGAAGATACAGAAGCTTGATTGCTTGGATAGCTTCTTTGTCAATGCTATCTGACATCTGAACCAGTCAACTCTTTCATACCTGCTTCACAGATGTGCTGTCACGTACTCTCATTCAAAAATAATTCTTGTTTGATTTTTTTCTGTTATTATACTTTAATATTCTTTTGCAGCATGGTCGACACGAGGTCCTAGGATGTCTTTTGAACTCTCCTTCATGCCCGAGAGCAGTCCCCACATACTCGAGGCCTCAGCTAGGTTGCGCCGTATTTTTCAACATGCTGAAAAATGCCTGCGAGTAAAAAAAGGTCGCCATGGAAAAAAATTGATATTATTTTTACTCGTAAGTTTAGTCGAGGTAGGTTGTAATGGGTCGGCATGTTATTCGTAGGTAATCGAGGGTAGTCGAAGGTAATCAAAGGTGGTCGAAGGTAGTCATAGATAGTCTTCAACATAGTCGAAGGGAGGTCGAAGGGGATCGAAGGAGGTCGTCTTCACTCTTTTCCTGAAGCTAGTCGAAGCTAGTCGAAGCTAGTATTCAACATAGTCGAAGGAGGTAGAAGGAGGTCTTCCACATTGTCGAAGGAGGTCTTCAGTATGACACTTTTTCAAACTCTCCTAAACTCTTCTAAATTCACCAATTAGGTCGCTGCAATGGGACAGGCCCTTTAGGTCGCGGTGTATTTTTCAGGAAACTGAAAAATGCCTGCGGGTAAAAAAAGGTCGCCATGGAAAAAAATCGATATTTTTTTCCTCATAGGTTTAGTCGAGGTAGGTCGTAGTAGGTCTTAATGCTATCATAGATAATCAAAGGCAATCAAAGGTAATCGAAGGTAGTCGAAGGTAATGCCCGTTGAGAAAAAAAATGTAAGTAAACCAACCGGTAATGTTAAATGCCCGCTAAACTTTATTAAAAGTTGTCTGGCTTCTTAAAAGTGTCTCCACTCCTTTCCCCCCCTTCTCTCCCCTTCTCTCCCCTTCTCTCCCCTTCTTTCCCCTTCTCTTCCTTCTCTCCCCTTCTCTCCCACTCTCTCCCCTTCTCTTCCCCCCCCCACCTCCGTGCTCTCTAAAGGACTTACCGTAACTGTGCCAGCCGTCTTTTACCTTCCTGTTCAACGCGGGTGTGAATTTCAGACAGCACTCCCCGCTTTCCATAGCCCCCGCCTTTGCAATGTGTATGTGTATTTGTATGTGTGTGTGCAGATGGTCGATCCAGCTTGCAGTTTCATCGCTGACGGTCGATCCAACTCGAAGTTTTTCAGGCGAGTGCCCTCGAGCTTGAAGGTCGAAGACAGTCGCTGAAAAGTTTCGTTAATGGGACAGGCCCTTCAGTGTTTAATAGATGCAATCACAGCACACATATATTCTCCTGATTCTAAAGAGCCAATAACCCATTTCTCATACTGGCAGGAGGTCATTTGCTGCATGGCACTTGATCAGCTGAGTAGACACTTTATTTATCTTCCATGAAGAGAGTACTGAAGTCACCGACTCATTTCTCAGTATAATTTGTCTTCTAGAAATATCCAAGGCAATCTTTCAACGGATAAGAAGGGATCTAAACAATGCCAATGATTCTTTTAAATCTGTTTTAACAATTAAGCAGTTTTTATAGACCTCCCATTTAAAAATCAGACATTAAAAAGAGCATCCATTTAGTCCATCAAAATAAAAAAACAACAATCTCCAGCAATGGAAAAGTATCTATTGATGTGTAGATGTACTAATGGGCCTGTCCCACTTAGGCAATTTTTCAGCGGACTTCTGGCGACTGTCAAGTTGCCGGCAGTCGCCTGTAAAACCGCCAACTGGAACGGCGACTGTCAGAGTGGAACACACACACACACTCAAACACATCACTTCCTTCATCAACCCATTATGTAGGCGGGGGACACGGCAAGCGGGGGGAGCGCTGTCTAAAAAATTCACATGGTGCAAAGCCAACGTGAAACAGACACACACCACGATGAACAGGAAGGTTGCCGCTGTAAAAAGACGGCTAAAGCACGGTGTACGGTAAGTCCTTTAAAAGAGGGGGGAGAGGGGGGGAGATGGGGGGAGAGGGGGGAGAGGGGGAGAGGGGGGAGAGGGGGAGAGGGGGAGAAGGGGGGAGAAGAGGGGAGAAGGAGTGGAGACAACGTTTATGAAGCTAGATATACACGGCTGTGAAGCTCGGCGGACATTTTATTTCGGAGTCACGTGAGTGACTACGTGAAGAACCCCGCCAGGACGCATGCGTGTCATATCGCTACATGCATTGCAACAAGTCACAGCAAGGGGGAACGACGTTCCCCTAGCGGCAAAATTTGAAAGCCGGGAACAGCAGGTAAGGAGACTCTGCGTTCCAGAATTTGAAAGTCGGGAACAGCAGGTAAGAAGACTCTGCGTTCCTTCCACTTACCTTTTAGGTGGAGACATGGACCGGATCCATGAAGGCTGCGGGAGAGCTGGCGGGGGAGAACCGCGGAGTTGCGGACAGCCAGCAGAAACAGCAGCAGCCGACGGCACGGGAATCTTCTCAATTGGAGTCAGCTGTGCCCGACTTCGCTCCCACTACGGCGAAATCCACTTCTCGGCCGGGCGGGAAAGCGAAGAGAAAGACCACACAAAGGCCGGACTCAGATGAGTCGGACTTTGAGGAGCCGCGAGCGGCCAGTGCCCGTGAGCACCGGGGCCGGTTTGAGCGGACGGGGCAGTACGAGCAGCCGGAAGCGGCTAGTGCCCGAGAGCACTGGAGCCGGTTTGACCGGCTGCATGACGAGGAGCAGCCGCGAGCGGCCAGTGCCCATGAACACGGGGGCCGGTTAGAGCGGTTGCTCCAGGAGATCCTCCAAAGTGGCAAACTCCGGGAGAGGGAGGCTAGCCACAGTGGGCACCCAATAAGCCCCACAGCGGTACCCCTTGCGGGGCTGCATAGTGTCTCCTCCTCGTCAGAAGAGAACACGGAGGATCTGTTCTGGGTAGACTCTGAACGGGTCACAGAAGCACATACCCCCAGTAGCCCTGGGGTGAAATAAGGCATGCTGGATATGGTGAACCAATTCTTCCAGCCAGACCTAACCGGGGAAGACCTGGAGCCCAAAATTGCAGCTAGTGTGGACTATTTGTCTAGTAACAAACTACAGACACAGGCTATGTCTGAAGCCATTGCACGGCATTTACCCCCAGGTAACTGCAAGGCATTGCAAGTGCCTAGTGTTAACCAGTGTATCTGGAGACATATGGGGACAGGTATCCGCAATACTGATCTCAAAATCCAAAACGTGCTCAAGGTATTGACGGCGGGAAGTCAATAACGGCAGCAGACGGGGTGGTGCGACGTTCACCCATAGCGACAATTTTAACCTGGACCTGCAGGTAAGAGCTGCGGTCTTTTTATGTTTTTACCATGCTGATTGCAGGTGGAGAAACCAATGGGCTGCGACAAAGCTGGTGGGCTAGATGGGATCAGCTGTGCCCGATGTCGCCTCCACACCGGCCATATCCACTCCACGGAAGGGCAGTAAGGACCGCAGAGCAGCGGGCAGCCAGCAGCAGCCAGCGGCACTTGGATCACCGATAGTGGGATCAGCTGTGCCCGATGTCGCCTCCGCACCGGCCAGATCCACGCGGCCGGGCGGTAAGGCTAGACACAAAACAAACAAGGTCGTGGACTCAGAGGAGTCCGACTTTGAACAACCGCGGGCGGCCAGCGCCCGAGAGCGCTGGAGCGGGATGGAACGGTGTATGGAGCTTTGCTCCAACGTGACAGACTCGGGGAGATGGAGTCGGGTCACTGTGGGCCCTATGATCAACTCACAGCAGTACCTCTTGAAGGGCTGCACAGTGCTTCTACCTCATCAGAGGGGAGCACTGCGGGTCAGTTCTGGGCTGACCTGGAAGAGGGGTCCGCAGAAGGAAAGACAAGTGTGCAGGGGGTGCAGGAACAAGAGAACCTGTGGGGACCTCCAACGCCAACGCCAACCAAACCGAAAACCCAGACCCAGCGCGACAACAGCAGCGAAGAACCTACAAAAAGTAAACCTGCCACTGGTAACTATGGAGGTAGGTGGGTCTGGTTCCCTACAATATACAGGGAGCATGGAGATTGGGTGGAGATTACACTCTTTTCTGAATGCATGGAGCATGATAACAACCGATACTTACATCTAAAGCAGTATCCAGGGATATACAATAGAGTTTATACACAAGTACAGCCCTCCAGTTCAACATATACTGAACCGAATGTTTGTGCCTTCTGATAAAGGAAAATCAAAAGTGCAAGCTGAACTGAAGCGGCTTTACATAAAAGGTGTAATTGAGAAAACTCAACACGAACCATTAGAATTCGTGTCCAATATATTTATCAAAAACAAAAAAGATGATGGTTATCGCATCATCATAGACCTGACAAAATAGATACCTTTGTTACTGCTTAACAATTAATTTCCAAAGGTTACTTCAATGGCCAGCATCGATTTAAAAGATGCTTACTATTCAGTCCCTATATGAGGTGACCACAGATGTTACTTAAAATTCAACTGGATGGGCAACCTTGGCAGTATAAAGCACTGCCAAATGGGTTCTCATCAGCCCCAGGCTGTTTCACAAAAATTTTGAAACCAGCCCTAGCGTTTCTACAGAAACGTACACACATGGTCATGGCATATTTTGATGACATACTCACTGTGGGCAAAACTTTGGAATTGGCCAAACAAACTGTCACAGCCACAAAAAAGTTATTTGGAAAACTGGGATTCATTTTTCATCCAGTTAAATCTAAACTAACGCCTTTCCACTACTATGGACTATCTGGGGTTTCACCATTGACTCAGTTCACACGCCAGTGACTCTGCCTAAGGGAAAGGCTAGAGATTTAATAGAGGCTTGCAATAACATCACTGACATCAGCAAACCATCCATCAGATTGGTTGCAAAAGTAATTGGCATAATGATGGCTGCCTTTCCAGCCACACAATTTGGACCTCTACATTACCAAAACTTACAGAGAGCAAAATACAAGCACTCTAAATTATGCAGGTCACTTTGACAGATATGTGAAACTACCAATCAAGCTAAAATGGAACTAAAATGGTGGATAGATAACATCTGGCTTTATTCCAATCCAATCATTGTCAGTAACCCTTCCATGGTACTACAAACTGATGCCAGTGCACTTGGGTGGGGAGCCACCAATACCAATACCACCGTGGTAGCATACATTGACCACAGGGTGGTAACAAATCGACATCATGTGACAATCTGGCTATACAATTTGGCAATGGTGTATCCAGAGAGATATTTGGATATCAGCCACTTACCTACCAGGAAGACTAAATTCAGTGGCAGACACCAGGTCAGGCAAATTTAATGAAAACACCAAATGGATGTTGAATAAAATAGTATTTGCTGATATCACAGCAAATATGGAACACCAGATATCGATTTATTTGCATCCAGACATAACCACCAGTTATCAAATTATGTTTCATGGGAACCAGACCCTGGGGCAGCGGCGACAGATGCATTTTCGCTGCATTGGGGGGGGGGGGGGGGGGGGGGAATTGTTTATTTACGCATTCCCTCCTTTTTCCTGCCTCATCAGTCGGGTATTAAGGAAATACAACAAGACTCTGCATCTGATATTGGTAGTACCCAATTGGCCTACACAACCATGGTTCCCAGTGGTATCAAACATGGTATCAGAGACATGAACATCCCGTCTGTTCGGGAATATCTGGCAGGCCTCCACTATGATGAGGGGCTCAGTTACAGTGCCATCAACTGCGCCAGAAGTCCCCTATCGACTTACCTATGGCAGGGGACAGAGCATTACACAGTTGGGACTCACCCACTGTTACAAAACTTATGAGGGGAATTTTTAATACTATCCCCAAGAACCAGATACTCCCTAATATGGGATGTAAGAATAATCCTGAAGATGCTCAGGAATTGGTCTCCAGCAACAGTTCTGTCCCTACACAGACTGACATTAAAACAGTCATGCTAATGGTATTGGTCACAGCACAGAGGATACAGTCACTGCAAAAACTAGACTGGACAACATGACTTCCTCAACAGAAAATATTACGTTTCATATTTATGAGTTAGTAAGCAGAACGGAAAGGGATCAGCAGGCCTCAATACACAATCAGGTCATACCCAACAGATGACCGTCTGTGTATAGTAAGACATCTGTCGTTATACATGGAGAAAACGAATATCCTAAGAGGCAATGAAAGGCACATTTTGGTCAGCCACTAGCAACCACACCAAGAGTGACGGTCCAGACCATCTCAAGATGGCTGAAACAGGTGCTAACACAGGCTGGGGTGGATACTATTATTTTAAAATCTCTTTCCCCCAGGGCTGCAGCTACATCGGCAGCAATACAGTTGGATGTACCAATGGACCAAATCCTCAAGGCAGCAGGATGGTCTGGAGGGGAAAACATTCCAATTATTTTATAATAAACCAGTAATGAAACCTGGAACGTTTGCAGAAACAATTTTAAGTTCTGTAAATTAATTTAAACCCATGAAAAGGGGTTATAAATTTGTGTTAACAAATTTTATGATTTCAACGTCGAATTCATGTCCAAATTATGTTAACACAATTCCTCCCACAGTCAAGGCAGACGTGATGCATGGACTTGTTTCCATGGCATGAAATCACAGAGCTTTAAAATCTTCACGTAGTCACTCACGTGACTCCGAAATAAAATAGTAAGATTAAACGAGAACTTACCAGTTTGAAGTTTGATCTGTATTTTATGAGGAGTTACGATGAGGGATTATGTGCCCTCCGCTCCCACCCTGATCATATACTTAACTGGTATCTCTTCTCTAATCTTACTATGTTTAGTCATTACAGTTACCTGTGATTTCACACCGCTGCTTTGAAGAATGACATGCATGCGTCCTGGCGGGGTTCTTCATGTATTCCCTCATCGTAACTCCTCATAAAATACAGATCAAACTTCAAACTGGTAAGTTCTCGTTTAATCTTACTATTAAACATTACCGGTCGGTTATCCTTAGTTCTGAAAACTACTGCTTACCTTTTTTTACCTCAATGAGCCAATGAAATTCACTGGTCAGCACCGGCTACAATCAACGAGAACCTCCAAGAACCATCAACCTTCTTGCAACCCATTAGGACCTCCTGGAGACTCACCTATGGCTCGAGAATTCTATCTATACTCCATGGCGGCTTCATTCTAGTCACCGCTAATTTTTCAATATGTTGAAAAATTCACGGAGACCATAAAGGCGACTCCCCAGCAAACACCCGCGAACATGTGGCGAACATGTGGCAACTGCAAAGTCTCCTGCAGTCACCTAAACAGTCACCTAAGTGGGACAGGCCCATTAGGGCCTCAGTTTAATTGCACAAGTCCTTTCTCATGATTCCTTCTCATTCTTCCCTGCCTTGTGATCTTTTGTCACTTGAGTTTTGTTACCGCCTCCCCCCTTCACCATTGCTGCCACACACCCTCCACTCCACCCTAGTGCTCATAAAATTCATCTCTTCTAAGAACCTACCCATACCACTGTTACTTTCTTTATTTACTGATAATGCCAGACACTCTCTCCATTTTACAATCCTTCAAACCATAGTCAGCCCTTGGTTCCCTTTCTGCTTTCTAACTACTGCCTTAACTTCATAAAGAACAATAACTTCTATTTATCTTCCACTATTAACACAGCAAAACATCAGAAGACGCTTCACAGGAGATATTAGGCCAGATGATGAAAGCTTTTAAGGAGTACTTTAAGGAAGGTATTTGATCAAGAGGCAGACAATATAGCAAGGGGCACATACATTGTGCTGAGATCTTTTGAATGCATTGTTGCCATCATATCCGATACCCCTTTGGCTCTTTGGAATATTAGTCACGTACTCTCATTCACCCAGAGTTTTTATTTCCTTACTGCTGTCTCATCTTCTAACATCTATTCTCCCCAAATCAGATTTTTCTTCGGCTCACTATTGACCATTCTTCATAATTGAATTCTCTAAAGTATAATAAATAAGAAAAATAAATATCAGAATATAACCTGCAAAGTTAACTGCATTTATTTCTTGTCACAGACAATGAGTACTTCCAATATTTTCTATTCTCATCTTGCAACAAATTATGATAGGGTAGGAACTTGAGTTTAATCTAGAATCGTTTTGCTCAAGGGTCCAGCATCTGCAGTTGCTTGTGTATTTTTTTTTATCAATCTGCACATATACGTTCCAAGAAACAATAATATAACTGATAGAAGAATATGTGTCAGATGTTTGGTTGAGGCATAAATAATGGTTGGAATATTGCCCATCCAAACTTTTCTTTGGAATTCATTCACTCAGAATGTTGTGCAGATTATTTGTATATGAGTACATTTAAAGCTGATAGATAAATTGATTGATAGATTTTTAGGCAATGAAGCAATCAAGGGGTTTATGGTTCTGTGGGTAAATCAGTTATGCAGAAAATTCCTATAGCAACGATACAATCATAATTACAATGCAGATTTTCAAGAAATTCTAGTCGAAAGTTCTGGTGGGATCTCTGAGTCCGTAACAATGTCATACGTTACTTGGGAAGTAACTGCATATGCTGGTTTACACCGAAGGTAGACACAGAAATGCTGGAGTAACGTGACACAAAACGTCACCTATTCCTATTTTCCAGAGATGCTGCCTTAATAGGTGAGTTACTCCAGCTTTTTGTGCCTATCATACATTGCTTATACTGTATATGTTTTAGCAACAATAAATCTGCAGCAAAGACAGCAATGGGTTATGTGAAAGCAAAATTGAATGTGGAAACAAAGCAGAAATTTATTGAATAGAGGAATGGCCGACAGTCTGAAGTAACCCACCCCTGCTCTTGTTTCTTCTGTTCTTATATTGTATTTCATTGTCCCAATTGAATAAGCACGTTGAAACCAGGAAAGTCAATGGAAAATCTCAGTTTGAACAAATGAGAAGAAAAATATTGTCACTTCCTTTATCTTCCCACAACTAGAATTGGGGGGGAATTCCAAGATATTTGTTGGATAAGCCAAAATAGGGACCATTTATCAGAAAGGAATGGTTTGGAAGCATTTTGGAATAGACTGAGTGATTTTTCTTAACCAAATCAATAAATGTGTCTTTAATTAAAAGATTGCAGTTCCAACCAATGAGCAATTAAATTATCTATTTTTGGATTATATTAATTCTTGCCAGTGGAATGAGAGATGTCAAGTGTTAGAATGTACAAATCTTTAAACAAAGTTATAGTTTGTAAAGTCATACAGAATTTTTGGATGCACATTCAATGAGACTAGAGGGCAGATCCACAGAATAAAAGGACGAACCCTTAGAATGGAGATGATGAGGAATTTGTTTAACCAGAGGGTGGTGAATCTGTGGACTTCATTGCCACAGAAAGCTGTGGAGGCCGAGTCAATGGGTATTTTTAAAGCTGAGATTGACGGGTTCTTGATTAGTAGGGGTGTCAAGGGTTACTGGGAGAAGGCAGGAGAATGGGTTTGAGAGGGAAAAATAGATCAGCCATGATTGGCCAAATGGCCAAATTCTGCTCCTATGCCTTATGCTTTTATGGAGACTCACTTGCTGCTGTGACAGGAATTGTCAAGCAATTATTCTTTTGCTTCTATCATTGGAATCATAATCTTAAAGTACTTCATCTTGGATTAACTGAACTCATTCTTTGATATCACATACCCAGTAGTCTTTTGTTCGTTTGAATGATTTATGCATTGCCAAGCAGAAATACATAACTTATAATGGCACTAATACAAACTCACGCAGAGCCTATGGCCTAGCATTTCTTGAAAATGTACAATGTAATTATGATTGCCCTTGTGCTTGAGAAATTTCCTGCGTAGTTGATATATTCCAGGATTTATGCAGCAACAGTACTATGTGTGAATTTCTTCAGTTTCTTCAAAGAGATAATGGACTAAACCTTTAGCAAGATCTGTACAAGATTTAGAACAATTGCTATAAGGTTTGGTTTCAGAAGTTATTGGCTGTTTAATTGTGGATAGTGCTGGAGTCTGGGCTCCTTTGTCAATTAACTGACTTTCCCAGAGAGGCAGGCAAAGAAAGATTTTGCAATGGTCTTGTGATAATGACAAAATATTGATTAGACAAAAAAAGCACTTCTGAAATGTTTAAGAAAGAACTGCAAGTGCTGGAAAAATCAAAGGTAGACAAAAATGCTGGAGGAACTCAACGGGTGAGGCAGCATCTATGGAGAGAAGAAATAGGTGACGTTTCGGGTCTAACACCCTTCTTCAGACTGAGGAAGGGTCTTGATCCGAAACATCGCCTATTTCTTCTCTCCATAGATGCTGCCTCACCCGCTGAGTTCCTCCAGCATTTTTGTCTACTTCTGAAATGTTGGTCAATGGTAATACTGAAGGAAATACTCACAGCCTGACATCAGGCTGCAAAGACTGGGCCCTTCTACACCCACTCCTCCCCATTCACCACTTCACACATTTAAAGCAAGACTCCAGTCTGGAAAGATGGGACCCTTTCCCACCCACCCCTCTCCAATCACCACTTCACACCCAATTACCCACACCCTCTGTGCTGAACAACATCACTTCTACATCATCAACAATAAAAATAGAGGAGGTGGAGATGCTTTTCAGATGAAAGAAATGCCAGAAATCTCCAGGACCGGACAATGTTTCCCCCTCTACTCTCAAGCTCTGTGCCGAACAACTGGCACCGGTCTACACAGACATTTTTAACCAGTCCCTGCCTGCTTCAGATTCTCCACTATTGTCCCTGTACCCAAAAAGGCAAGGATTACTGGTCTAAATGACTACAAGCCTGTCGCACTGACCTCTGTACTCATGAAGACCCTTGAAAGGCTTGTGCTGGCCAAGCTGAAAAATAGCACAAACCCCCTGCTGGACCCTCTGCAGTTTGCATATCGGGTCAATAGATCTGTGGATGAAGCAGTCAACCTGGGCCTGCACATCATCCTCCAGCACCTAGACCACCAGGGGACCTATGCGAGGATTTTGTATGGTGATATTAGCTCTGCATTCATCACCATTTTGCCAGAGCTACTACACTACAAACTTTCTGAGTTGACTGTGCCTGAACCCTCTATCAGTGGATCACCAGTTTCCTGATAGACAGAAAGCAGCATGTGAGGCTGGGAAAGCAAATCTCTGACCCGCAAACCATCAGCATAGGAGCACCGCAAGGCTGCGTACTCTCCCCTCTCCTCTACTCTCTCTACACCAACGACTGCACCTCCACAGACACCTCTGTCAAGCTTCTCTAGTCTGCGGACGACACAACCCTGATTGGACTGATCCAGGATGGGGAGCAATCTGCCTACAGACAGGAAGTGTCACAGCTGGTGTCCTGGTGCCATCGCAACAACCTGGAGCTCAATGCTCTTAAGACAGTGGAATTGATTGTAGACTTTAGGAGAGCTCCCCCTCCCCTTAACAACAACACAGTCACATCCGTGGCGTCACTTAAGTTCCTGTGAACCATCACCTCCAAGGACCTTAAGTTGGGGGCTACCATCGACTCCACAGTCAAAAAGGCACAACAGAGGATGTACTTCCTACGGCAGCTGAGAAAGCACAATCTGCCACAGGCAATGACGGTCTAATTCTATACAGTCATCACAGAGTCTGTCCTCACCTTCTCCATCATGGTCTGGTTTGGCTCAGCCATCAAGCATAACACCCGGAGGCTGCAGCAAATCGTCCGATCAGCTGAGAAGGTTATTGGCTGCAACCTGCCCTCCATTGACGAACTGTACACTGCTAGGGCCAGGAAGTGAGTGGGCAAGATCATCTCTGACCCTGGCCACAAACTCTTTGAATTACTTCCCTCTGGAAGGCGACTCCAGACTGTCAAAGCTGCCACAGCCAGACATAAAAACAGCTTTTTTCCATGAATAGTAGCTCTACTCAATAGCCAAAAATTTGCTCTGGTATTTTGTTTGATTCACATGTTTGACCAATGGTGTTTTATTATTAATGATTAGTGTTTTATGTGTCATTCGTAACTGTCACTGTTTGTCATATTGTCACTTGAGGGCGGAGCACTAAGGCAAATTCCTTGTATGTGAATACTTGGTCAATACATGTATTCATTCATTCATTCATTCATTCATTCATTCACTCATTCAAATACTATAGTCTGTTAACCTGTGCTCCACAGGTCCTATAGGCAGAACAGAAGTAAATGACTTGATAATCTGCTCAATGACTTGCCTAACATTTAAAAAAATATATAAACAAGAAACCAGGCAATTATTTTGTCTGAAGAAGGGTTTCGGCCCGAAACTTTGCCTATTTCCTTCGCTCCATAGATGCTGCACCCGCTAAGTTTCTCCAGCATTTTTGTGTACCAGGCAATTATTTTGCTCTCTTCAGGTAGTGGCATTAGTTAAGGGCCTATTATTTACTCAAGGGTCTTCAATTTATTGGATAAGCCAAAAATAGAGACTTCAACGGTCTTCGATTTTCATTTGAAAGCTGCAGACTGAAATGTCAGCAGAGATGAAAAACTCAAGTTAAATGGTCTGAGATCTGAAGTCAAGACATGCTGAAGAGGAAAAAATATTGCCAGACCTGAAACTATAAAATATAAATTGCAATAAATAAACATATATCATTTGGAAATTAATGCAGATTAAAAGATTATACTGGAATATCCTGCTATGTGTCAGTAAAATTAAGATATGCGAACAGTGAATTTTATTACAATGAATGTGGTCAATATTTGTGTGATTTATTTATTGATAACCAAAACCCCCAAAATTGCTAGAAATCTGAAATAAAAACAGAAAGTACTGGAAGTAGTGGCAACTAAAGGTTAATCTGTGGAGTGATAAACAATGTTAACATTTCAGGTCAATAACACCTTCTTCAGAAATGGTGGTTAAAATAAAGGAAATGTGCTTTAAGTGCTATGTTTTCACTTGTTTACACTGAGATGAAATTGTAGACATGGCCTTAACCATTTAATGAGCAGTAGTCAGCAAACAAAACCTCTGCCTTCAATTTCATAGCCCCAGCCTGCACTAAGGGCAAGGTTGAATGGTTTTCTGGGTTTGCAGGCATGTCTACATCAAAACATTTTGATTCTATCAATGTCTAGCAATGTCTTTCAGGGCGGGACAGTGGCGCAGCGGTAGAGTTGCTGACTTACAGCGCCAGAGACACAAATTCGATCCCAACTACATGTGCTGTCTGTAC
Organism: Amblyraja radiata; assembly: GCF_010909765.2. NCBI lineage: Eukaryota > Metazoa > Chordata > Chondrichthyes > Rajiformes > Rajidae > Amblyraja > Amblyraja radiata. Next base: position 79,168,975 of record NC_045957.1, read on the forward strand.
CATGTTTTACGTTCTCCCCGTGACCATTTTTTTTTTTTTGTTTCCTTCCACACTCCAGACATGCAGATTTGTAGGTTAATTGGCTTGGTAAAAGTGTAAATTGCCCGGATTGTGTATTGGATAGGGTTAATGTGTGGAGATCACTGGTTGGTACGGACTCGGTGGGCCGAAGAAACTGTTTCCATGCTGTATCTCTAAACTAAACCTAAGACACTGGAGATTTAACGTAACAATTCTTTACAAAGCATGATATTTTGGGTGCAGCCTGGGTGAGGGTGTCTGATGTTGAAAGACCCGAAACACCCAATGACCCCAGTTTACATCACTGATGATGTGTTCAGGAGCATCTATCGATGTATTTGTATCAAAATACAAAGCATGATATTTTGCCAATCTTTATTTATCACACTTTCTAACCGAAGGCAGTATTATACTGTATTAAAGTGCTGGGCAACATCAACACATCCAAAGTCTTTCCAACTCACCATGTACGAAAGGGCTAAGGAGCTAGAAGGTCTGTTACAAAGAACCAACTCTAATGCTTTACAGGGAAACAAAAGGGTCAAAGGCTGAGACACCAGGTCATGAGATTGTGATCAGTAATTATGAGTTTTATGCCAGTTATTACACTGATAGCAAGTAAGTACCTCAGATATGTTGGCGCACATTCCCTTTGGCACATAAACCACTGCAAAGTTTGGATAAATTTATATGCAATTGTGATTTAAGAAATTTGCTATCAATTTAATATTAGTTGAATAATATAAGGTGATTTAGTTTAGTTTAGTTTAGAGATACAGCACGGAAACAGGCCCTCAGCCCACCGAATCCCCACCGACCAGTGATCCTCGCACATTACTACCCTACACATATTAGGGACAATTTATATTTATACTGAGCCAATTTACCTACAAACCTGCACAACTTTGGAGTGTGGGAGGAAACCGAAGATCTCAGAGAAAACCCACAGGGTCACGGGGAGAACGTAGAACTCCGTACAGACAGCACCCGTAGTCGGGATCGAACCTGTGTTTGAAAGTGCTGTAAGGCAGCAAATCTATCACTGTGCCACCCAGTAGTTAGAATATTAATAACTGTGTTGAAAGATTAAATTCTTACATAGAGTTTCAGTCTTTCAGTCAAAAACCTTCAGCACTTGTATGTAGGAGGGAAGCCAACAAAATCTCGCCTCGGGCTGTTAGATTCAACAGTGACAGTTTTGCAAATAAAACAGTATCTGGAGATACAATTATCCAGAGAAAGTTTGGCCTTACAGGCATTCTAACCTAATATCCTTGATAGTATTACATTTTCCTTGTTAGATGTAAGCCGTCTGGATTAATATACATCCATGTGCTTAAATCTAAGAGAGCAGTAAATTAAAATGCAGACACCTCATACAATTTATTTAGTGAAATGCAAGAACATACAGATGAGTTGGATATGTGAAAGCTAAATCTGTTATTTGCTGTAAGTGGATTTGGGATTAAACTTTGCCCTATGATTACAATACGAGCAGCATGTCAACCATGCCATTGTATTCAATGATGCAAGGTTAAAAGAGGGCATTGACTGTGTTAAATACTGATGTTGGGGCCTCATTAGACTGCACTGCAGCACCAGATAATCACAGCACCCATGCTAACACCCTCATCAAAATGGAACCTATTCAATTCACCTATCAAAATGTGCATGCATGTAGTAGTCTCTGTTTTAGACAGAATTATTGCAATACAATGGGACATTTGCCACATCAAGTCCCTGGTGTCTGCTTGTAGAGCAGTTTCATTCAGCAGCAACTGTTGCTTTTTGCCCGATAATCCCACAAACTAAAAATAGATACAAAAAGCTGGAATCACTCAGTGGGTCAGATAGCATCTCTGGAGAAAATAAATACGTGACATTTTGGGTCGAGACCCTTCTTCTCCACCTGAAACTTCACCTATTCCTTTATTCCAGAGATGCTTTCTAACCCGCTGAGGTACTCCAGCTTTTTGTATCTATTTTCTGTTTAACCCAGCAAATGCAGTTCCTTTCTACACAAATCCCACAAACTAATTTCCCTCAAATCAATCACCTTTTAATATTTCTGATTGATAACTTGTTTCCATCACCCTTTCAAGCAATGGATTTTAGATCATACGCACTCTTTCAATAAAATGAAAAAAACATATTTCTTCAGCCACTAAATATTTAGCCCATCACTTTGAATGTAGTTCCTTTGGCCATTTACTAGTAGGCCAAGCTTACTATTTACTCAGATAACAAGTCAACACTGATCCACTGATCAACAAGTCACCTCTTTAGGTTCAATACATTCTTATCCTATAGACTGTAGTGGGTCTTGGTGGTTCAGTGATGGGAGCAGATTCAATAAAAGTCATGAATATTAATGTTGTAGAATTTGGGGTGGGGGGGGGGGGGAAGGTTTGTAGGGACTCAAGTAAATAGAACATTAATTTTGCAGAATTTCAGAGGTATGGTTTGGCATTAAGGAAATAGAGGGGAAAGAAATAAGAATTATATTCCAAAACAAGACAGTGTCTCTGGAGATTCTGATTCAAAGCGATACATGCAACTGGGCTCACAGTAATGCCTGACTGACTTTTTTTATCTGTCAGTTGTTGGATCTCTTTTAAACCTTTATGGAAATCTTAAATTCAGATACATTTTTCTCTCCAATTAGTACTGCTTGAAGAGCTTGACTCCACCACCAAATCAATTGAACTGCTGCAGCAACTCCAGAAGTATAACTGCTGCAGTTATTAATTTATAACTCTTGAGAGTTTCCGGATTTTCCATGAAGTAGAAAAGTTAAAAATCAAAAACTTAATACTGAGAACTAATAAGACGGATTTATAATGCTACTTCATTTATGATTTGATGCTGAAATATTTTCAAGGAATTATTCTTTGGTATGATTATAATGTCTTTGCAATGAAGTAATACAGCAGGCATTGAAAAAAAAGTAATCTATGCCTCTTATAGTCTTGTGCTTGTTTTATTTTCAATCTTTCAGCAAATAGGCTGAAAACATCCGTTATTCATTTATATATTCTGATCTCTCATGAAAGCATGAGGAACCTATCTCCTGACATTTACTCCTGAATGCTTTGAATAAATTGAAACCTTGAGGGTTACAAACAGCTGGATGACTATATTGTTCCGTTGGATGACTATATTGTTCCCCTCTCTTTCTCTCCCGTGCCCCACTTCCCCACCATGCTGTGTTCCCATTTCTCCCACCATCTCCCAAAGCATTTCTTCCATTCACCCTGCCCCTTTCCCCTCCTTTGTACACTCATCACTAGAGCCAGGATTTTGCCATGAATGCCATAAGTGCCTTTTCATGCCTTTTTTGATGATTTCACCAGGATAATGCCTTTTTCACGATCGAGTGCTTAAATCAGCCTTTTTTTCCCGTTTTGCTCAAAGGTCGTGCTATTTTCTCTAGTTGTACCGTGATTTCTTGGATCTTGGAAACTTTATTATCATTCAGACCTTTCGGTCAGAATGAAAATTTTTTGCCTCGCAGTCATACATATAATAAAGTAACAAAACACACAATAAACACAAATTTAACATCCACCACAGTGAGTTCACCAGACACCGTGCTTCGCGAATGGGCCCGGTTCAATCTCCGCGTCCGGGGTGGTCAAAGCTGCCGCCTTCCAGTCCAGTGGAAGAAGCTGTTGCCACGGGAGCTCCAGAAAAACAGGTCACCTGCGAGCTGCGAGCTCCCGATGATGTCGTCTACTGGGCCCGCGACCGAACCTCCGAAGACGGGTTGCGGCCGCCGTCAATTTCAATGATGTTTTCTATGTTAACACATTAATATTAATGTTATTATTAACGTGTTAACATAGTATAACTTACAAGAAAATTTCCACCACCGGGGCAAAACCGAGGGCGCCACCGTTGGTCATTCATTCGTTCATGCCGCTGCCCGCTGGTTCAGCCTTCCCCAAGATCTATTTAAGAAAGAACTGCAGATACTGGAAAAATCGTAGGTAGACAAAAAATGCTGCAGAAACTCAGCAGGTCAGGCAGCATCTATGGAGAGAAGGAATAGGCGACATGTCTGGTTGAGACCCTTCTTCAGACTTCAAAAAGAAAGGAAGAGGCAGAGACAGTAAGACAAGAAGGAGAGCTGGAAAGGATGAGGGGGAGGAGGGAGAAGACAAGGGCTATCTAAAATTAGAGAAGTCAATGTTGATATCGCTGGGTTTTGCAGACTGCACAAGTGAAATACCAATGCTTGTCTCCTCACTACATTTACTGCTGGCTCCAGTCGCAAATCTGAGTTTGAGTGGTCTGTGCAAGGCATTCATTGATGCTGGAATTCCATTTGGAAATTGGAAAACAAATCTCTCAGAGTTTTTTTAGAGAAATACACAGAGGAACATATACCAAGCGTCATAATTACGGAAAAATTATGTTGACATCAACTTCAACATTGTTGTGCAGAAAATTAGATTTGAAATTGCATGCAACATAATATGGATCACAATAGACGAAACAACCGATGTTGTGAGGAGATATGTTGCCAATGTGGTCATCGGTACACTGGAGGCAGGTCAACCATCAAAGGAGTATTTGTTGACATTGGAAGTATTGGAGAAGTCAAACAGCTCAACTATTACTCAGTTGTTTACATCTTCACTTGCTGATCTTTGGCCAGAAGATATAAAACACGAGAATGTTCTTCTGTTTGTGACTGATGCAGCTCCGAACATGAAATAAGCTGCTCGTGCTCTTAAAGTTTTATTCCCCCAAAATGTTACATTTGACATGCTTGGCTCAAGGACTTCATAGAATTGTCAAGCACATACATAGTTTGTTTCCAAATGTCGATCGCCTAGTTTCCAATGTCAAGAAAATCTTCCTCAAAGCATGTTCAAGGAAATGGCACCCGAGATTCCGCTACCTCCTCAGCCCGTTTTGGCGAGGTGGGGTACATGGCTCTCTGCTGTACTCTATTATGCTGCAAATTTCGAAAAAATAAAATAATTTGTCAACTGTTTTGAAGAAGAATTTGCTGCAGTTAGGATCGTCAGTGAAATCATGCAGAAAAAGTTCCTCCACCGCGATCTTGTGTTTATTGCTTCCAATTTTGCAAACTTCCCACAAGCTATCACTTCCCTTGAGAAATGTGGCAAAACATTAGTGAATAACTTGCAGGTTTTCAACAAAGTAACTGACGATATCTGTATAATTCCTGACGATGTATGTAAAGATATACAAGGAAAATGTGAGAGAGTGATTTTAGCTAACAAAGATCTTGAAGAAATACAAAACATAGCTAATGTTCTCAAAGGTAGTTGTAATGCACAAGATATCGACATGAATATAGAGTCTGTAGCTTGTTTTGGGTATGCACCAGTGATCTCAGCTGAGGTAGAAATACGTTTTTCACAACTGAAGCATATTCTGTCTGAGAGGCAGCATAATTTAACATCAGATAATTTGAAAAAATTGCTTGTAATTATGTGCAACCAGGCAACTTTGGTCATTTAATGTAGAATACCTTTCTATTATCATTATAAACCATATTTTGGGGGTGGAAATACATGCCTTTTTATGTCAATAAGTGCCTTTTTCATGCCTTTTTTGCAATTTTATTATGCCTTTATGCCTGCCTATTTCAGAGTTTTTTAGCGCCTAAACATCCTGGCTCTACTCATCACCCATCCCTTTCCCCATTTCAATTTTCTCCCCCATTTCCCTTCCCCCTATTTTCTTCCACCACATCCCTCCTTCAGCTTTGCAATTTGCCCCTCCTCTCCTCTCCTCATCTGACACCCTTTTGACACCTCTTCATCTCCAACCTTTGTCACTTATTCCACCCATTTATCAATCAATCACCTGAATCCCCCTATCACTTGCCAGGCTTTGTCATGCCCCCACCTCTCTTTTCCAGCGTTCTCCTCTATACTCCGATCAGTCTGATGAAGGATCCCAACCCAAAACGTTGTCTGTTCATTCCCTCCCCAGATACTGTCTGATGCTGAGTTCTCTCAGCACTTTATGTCATGTATTCTGACAAGTGGATGCTTATTCATTACCTAAATAACTCCTAATATTGGTAAATGTGATAGATTTGGTTACATTTCTTTGCATCAAAGGTAGCATGTGCTCGTTCCTTATTAATGGTAGGTCAACGATTTGGGGGTACAAAGTAGTATTACAAATATTGTCCTGCATGTTATAAAGCTTCACATTCGTAAATTCCTTTTCATATTCTCAGAATACCACAATGTTTCAAAAGTCAGAAAATACTTCAGAAATGTATTACACCGTGTAAGAAAAGTAGTTGATTTGCAAATAGCAAGATCCCTCAGCAGCAACATAAGTATAGGCAGACAATCTGTTTTCCTGAGGTTGGCTGAATGATAACCTGATGGTTAAGATACCAGGGAGAGGTCCTAGCTCTATTTAATATTGCCACCAGAGGGGGCTCGCTGTTTAGTTCATTGATTGAAAGTCTCACTTGAAAGACAACACTGAAGCATTTGAAATGCCAGCCTGAATCTTGTGTTCAAGTCATTGAAATGGCCCAGATTATTTGTGCCCCATTATCAATTACCAACACCCTCTACTTGAAATGGTGAGGAGATCTCTTAATACTTTGCCAATATACAGATAACATGGGTTTCAACATCCACATCCCTAACATCTTCCAGATATAGACTTTCATAGTTCCAACATGGCATATAAATCCTGTGAATATTCTGAATAAAAAAGTAAGAAACCTAATGAGGAAATGCAACAAAATCAATGTGAAATGGCTTCATTGTCAATATGACCCAAACAAAGAAAAAATGAGGATTATAATTAGATTAACCTTCCTTCTCAAAAGGTCTGGTGTATTGACAGAATTTTGTCAAGGGAAAACAAACATGTTAAAACATGAAACAATTATGAGCTTATGAACATGCTTCAAATAACTAAATGACACAGGAAACTAACATATCATTGGATTTCTGTTATTAATTAATGCAAAGTGATTTTTGTATTCTTTTATGGTGCTGAATTGTGAAAAAAATATCATACCATTTTGTTTCTAGTGAGAAGGTCGAAAATGGTAGCAGAATCCCATGCTATCATCCATAATTGTCACTTTGACTTGCTTTTGACTATTGAATTGTTAGCCCAACCAACATCGGATCCCAATGTTTTTCCAAATTAAGTTTATTCTAATGACTTCAGTCACTCATATTCTTCCATCCAAACCTTAAGATAATATTTGATTTAACCGTTGACTGTTAATTCAATTATAACAATCTTGCTGCCAGTTAGGAGGTTTGGATTTCAACTTCCATTCCTTAAACTTCATCCCAAACGTTTATTCCCTCACACCTGTGTTGCACCATCACAGTGTCACTTTTCAAGCCACATTAAACTGAGGACTGTTTACTCTCTTGGGTGGATTCTGAGGATCTGATTGCTCTGCTTCAAAGGACAGGGAAGTTATTTGTCCAGATGCTTCTATTTTATCTTTCAAACAACATCAGTATAACAGATAATATGACATCATATTTGTTTGAGGGAAATTGCTCTGTGCAAATTGCCTCTTGCAGTGATTACTTTTCATACATTCCTGGTTTTGCTTGAGATATTTTAATATACTTGGTCTGCAAAGAATGTTCATTCTTATATTTAGAATTATGAATCAAACTAACAACTTATGCAAGAAAATCACCTTTCTATGACTTTTGTAAAAGGGAAGTTTACCTTTCATCTTTTGAATGTTCTCATGTTGAATTTATGGACAGTTAAATATCTGAAATAACATTTACATCTTAGTTATGATATGGGCTGAATGGATTGGATGGATCTTGTATGAAGCAAACTAATATGATGTTGTTGGTGTAAATGGTGGTGGAGAAGCAAATGGGAAAACATATGATTTTTTTTGACTAAAAATTGCTGAATTATTCAATCATTTAATTTTTGGAATTGCGGAAGGTCTAAAATCATACTGGCTAATTGACAAGAGTATCATTTTCTAGTACATGTGAAATTATAAAGTTGAGTGCAATGCCATTGATGAATAACATAAATATCAAATAAGGAGACAAATGAAAAGACTTAATCAATTGTACAGGAAGAAATTGACAGGCTCAGACAAACCACTTAGATGAAGGACGTTTCATGACAGACATTATAATCGAGCATTTACAGCAAACACACAATCTTAATAAAATTGTTTCAAGTTCAGCAATGAACATCATCTACACTGAGATAAAAGAAACATTTTTATTTGTACAGCCCTTCCATGACTGCAGGATGTTTCAAATTGCTTTACAACCAAAGTACTTTTAAAGTATTCCCACTATTATAATATAGAAAAAATGACAGGCAATTTGTGTTCAGCAATCTCCCGATAATGATCAGTTGATTTATTTTTATGATGTTGATGGAGAGATAAATACTGACCATTAGGATATCCTGCTCCTATTGAAATATTTAATGGTCACCGAGAGGTTAGATAGGAGCTTGGAATTACATCCAACAGCACAGCAATGCATTAGTAAAAACAATGTATAGAGATGCCACACGCTGTTACAAGTATGTGCTTGAATAATGTGTCCTACCTAGTATCGTGATCAAGAAGAGAGGCACCAAGAAAAGTAAATTGAGTTTTACGGAGATGATATCAGGATTGAAAGGTAATACCCAACAGGAACGAACGGAACTCTTTTTTTAAAATATTTTATTTTATTAGAAGTAAGTACAATCATATGGCACCAAAGTGCCTAATATATATTTTCATAATACATTTTATGTACAGCTTCTTATTTTTTTTGTTATATTAAAGAAAGATTAGAATAAGAAAAATAAATTAGATAGTAAAGGATAGAAAAGCGTGAGATATATAGTGTGTGAAGAAAAAGAAAAAAGACGAATGAGTGAAGAAAGTTGAGAAAAAGAAAATAGAAAAAAGAGAATAAGACATAAAAAAGAAAGAAAAAAAAGGTAAGGAGATCATTGTTTATAATCTTGACCAACCCTTGTCCAGTCCTAAAACCGTTAGTTTTTACAATTGTGTTGCACCATATGATTCCAAAAAGACGACAAATGGAGACCAACTCGTTATGAATTGGTCTGATTTATCCATTAGGAGGAATCGCATTTCCTCAAGATGTGCGGTGTCCAACATACTTGCAATCCGCATTTTAAGCGTTGGTATTGATGTATTTTTCCAAAGTTTAAGTATTATTTTTTTTGCTATTATTAAACCATAGTTACAAAATAAATTTTGAGATGTGTTCAATTTATTCCCATCATCCATTACTCCAAATATAATCATTTCAGTATTAGGTTCCATTCTTATCTTGAATAATTTTGTAAATATTTCGAAAATATCACTGCAAAATCTATAAAGTTTTATGCAGGAAACTAAGGAGTGTGTTATAGTTGCGTTTTGGGATAGACATTTATCACAAATGGGGGCTATATTTGGATAAAATTTGTTCAATCTTGTTTTTGAATAATATAATCTATGTGAAATTTTAAATTGAATTAGATTATGTCTTACATTAATCGAACATTTGTGAATATATATCAAGTACTTTTCCCATGTAACCTTCGTAATTTTTATCATTAGTTTCCCGTTCCCACTCTTCTCTAAGTACCTCTGTCGATGGTAGGTCTATATTTAGAATACTATTATATAAATATGATATTAATTTTTGTGAGTCAACTTCAATATTTATTGCTTCTTCCAATAATTCAGGAGTTATTTTTTGATATCCTTGCATATATTTTTTCATAAAATCGCAATTCTGAAGATATTTAACATATTGGTTGTTTTTCAGTTTAAATTTTATTTGTAATTGTTGGAATGATAGTAGGTTTCCCATTTCGTACATATCCCCGATCCTTCTAATTCCGAGACTTTCCCATTGGTTATATGTTTTATCAATAAGAGATGGTTTAAATAAAGGGTTATTCGCCATTGGCATTAACAATGATAAATTTCTTAATTTTAAAGATAATTTTATTTGTTTCCAAATTCTTATTGTACCATATATAATTGGGTTCTTCTTATATATTGTGTTATTCAGTTTTTTCGGGGAGAAGAGGATCGTTTCTATATTACAAGGATGACAATCCTCTTTCTCCATTTTTATCCATTCTGTCTGTTGGGTAGAACTATCCAGCCAATAAATTATATTCTTAATATGCACTGCCCAGTAATAATGCATAAAATTCGGAAGTGAAAGTCCCCCGGCCTCTTTTGGTTTACATAAGTGTTTTTTTGTAATTCTATGTGATCTATAGTCCCAAATAAAATTAGTAATATTAGAGTCTAATTATTTAAAAAAATATTTTGGTATATATACCGGTATAGACTGAAATAGGTATAGTAATTGTGGTAGGAAGATCATTTTTATTGCATTTATTCTACCATAATGATAAAGGAAGTGTTTTCCAAAATTTAATCAGCGTATTAAGTTTATTTAATAAAGGTATAAAATTAGCGTTTAATAATGCTTTATATTTTCTAGTAATCTGAATACCCAAGTATTTAAATTTTTATGTTGCGATTTTAAAGGGGAACTTCAATAAGTGTGTAGGTTCTTGAGGTTTTAATGTCATGATTTCACTTTTATTCCAGCTTATTCTATATCCAGAAAAAGACCCGAATTCCTCTATTAAATTTAATACATTTGGTACGCTCGTTTGTGACTTTGTAATATATAAAAGTATATCGTCTGCATATAATGAGATTTTATTCTTTGATTCCCTAGTATTATAGCCCTGAATATTCGGATGAATTCTTATACTTTCAGCCAGAGGTTCTATCATAAGGGCAAATAGCACATCCCTGCCTATTACCCCTTGATAGTTGAAATTTTTGAGATAACATGTTGTTAGTTAAAATTCTTGCCATCAGTTTATCATACAATAATTTTACCCATGTTATAAAATTCTCTCCCATATTAAATTTTTGCAGTACTTTATATGTATTGCCACTCTACCTGATCAAATGCTTTCTCTGCATCCAAATAAATAATTGATATATCTTCTTCCTCTACTTTATGCGAGTACATTATATTAAACAGGCGTCTCAAATTATTAAATGAGTATCTTTTGGGTATAAACCCCGTTTGATCAGGGTTTATCAATTTACTAATATATTTGCTTAATCTTCTTGCTAAAGTCTTTGCTAAGATTTTCTGGTGTGTATTTAAAAGTGATATAGCTCTGTATGAGCCCGGATCTTCTAAATCTTTATCTTTTTTTGGAATAAGCGTAATAGTTGATTCTGTTAGTGTTTCAGGTAGTTTGTTTTCTTTAAAAGCGTGGGAGTATAAATTAAATAAATAACGGGTCGTTATCTCATGGAACTCTTACTATTAAAAAAATGAAAGACTAGGATGAAATGAAAAGGATATTTTATTTATCAAGAAGCTCAATATAAGAAACTTAAAGAATATGATTTTGGTACTATTGTTCACTAGGGTGGTGAATTAAAGATTCCTTATAAATCTAATCAGAATGCAAGGAAAAGTTTGTGAACTGCAAATCCTTTAGTATGTGGAACTCACTGCAACATTAAAACATTAATACAATTCGGATCAATACTTTAAAGAAGTACGAGAATGTATGACGAAGAAAGGAATTGAACAATCTATCTCTAGATTAAATGAGGTAGGATGAAAGGATGTCTCATGTGAGATTGAACATTGGCTTTGCCCAATTGAGCTGAAAGGCCTGCATCTGTAAATGCTATGCAATGGGTATCTGTCAAAAACATTTAGAAAGGCAGAAAATGCATAGCTACAATTTAGCACCTTCGTGATAAAACTATTATCAACATTCGAAACAAAAACATGGTGAGTCCAAGATAAATATGGTTTTATTTTTGAGGCACGTGGCAACATTGCAATCATTCAACTAAATTATATAACTGGACAACAATGTTGTATTCGGTTTATCCCTGCATCCACCCCTACACTCTGAAACACACCAACACTCTGAAACATCCCAACACTCTGAAACACACTAAAGTCTGAACCATCCCTACACTCTGAAACACCTCTACACTCTAACGCACCCCTACACTCTGAAATACCCCGACACTCTTTCAAACTACATTTTCAAACCACATTAAGGGCACTGACAGGTCAGTAAAACCACTCACAGTTTAGTAGACATGTGTTCAGTGTTATTCACTGCTCAGACTGAGAATTGCGACCTCTCGCTCCCCCATCTTGCAGAGAACTGAGGGACCTCCACACTTTCGGGTTTTATAATTCCTCTGGAAGGGGCGTGGCCTTCAGGAGAGAGAATCTTAACATTTTTTAAACACTAATAAATCTTTTATTTTTAATCGATGGGAAAAATCCTTGTCCTGCTCAGCGGAGGGGGCCTCTTAGTAAGATGGCCAAAAATTACAGCCGTAAGTGGCAGTGTTTTTTTCTAAAATCAATATACAGAGCACCAGGAAGTGGTCAAGATGAGACTTTTAATAATATAGATGTACAAGATAAGACTGTCATTTTCAGATCGCTATTTTGATCTAATACTTTTGTGTGTAAATGATTGACGTCACAACGGGGACCCAATGGGTCCATGGGTCATCTGGTAATAAATAAAATGAGTCCAAAAATCAGATTTTTGTGTGAGGCCAGAGTAAGGCACAGGTATCCAAACTATCACAGAGCTATGTTTTCCCAAGATGCCACCACACTCGAGTTACTCCAGCTCTTTTTTGTCTGCTGCAGTTCATTTTTTCATTATCTGAACTCTCATTCTTTTCAACAGCAACCTGAATTCAGTGACATGATGTTAGCAAATACAAGTACAAACCTAGTGTCCAGCCATCCCAGCATGAGTCAGGTAAGGTTCTGATGGGAGCATTACCTGGACAGGCAATAATTGTCTGTCTTCAAAAGCTGTTTCTTTTTAAAATTATACCAAAAAAAACATAAACTGACCAGAAGAGTCCCCAGTGAACTCTTCCTTAAACACACATGCACAATATTAATGACAGGACAGCTGAATTTCCTCCAGTATGCTTCGGAGAAAAGATTTTTATTTTGTGGCACTTTATTATAAAGAAATATTAACATTTGTTTTGGAAATAATATTTTGTCATAGTCATACACCAATCCCACATGCCTGTGATTGCCCATATCCCTCTAAACCCATCCTATCCATGTACTGTTCAAAAGTTTCTTAACATTGCGATAGTACCTACATCAACTACCTCCTCCATGCACCCATCACCCTTTATGTAAAAATTACCCCTCAGGTAACTATTGAATAAAAGTGACAGGCAGACAAATCCAAAGCAAAAATCAAAAAGGGCCACTTTTCAACATAATTGTATAAGGGGTAAGAGTGTTGTTAGAAAACAAGCCTGAAGGCTTTGTGTCTCAATGCAAGGAGCATTCGTAATAAGGTGGATGAGTTGAATGTGCAGATAGTTATTAATGAATATGATATAGTTGGGATCACGGAGACATGGCTCCAGGGTGACCAAGCCTGGGAGCTGAACATCCAGGGATATTCAATATTCAGGAGGGATAGACAGAAAGGAAAAGGAGGTGGGGTAGCGTTGCAGGTTAGAGAGGAGATTAACGCAATAGAAAGGAAGGACATTAGCTTGGAGGATGTGGAATCGATATGGGTAGAGCAGCGAAACACTAAGGGGCAGAAAATGCTAGTGGGAGTTGTGTACAGGCCACCAAACAATAGTAGTGGAGTTGGGGATTGCATCAAACAGGAAATTAGAAATACGTGCAACGAAGGTAAAACAGTTATAATGGGTGACTTCAATCTCCATGTAGATTGGGGGGATCAAATTGGCTGGGGTGCTGAGGAAGAGGATTTCTTGGAATGTATGCGGGATAGTTTTCTAAACCAACATGTAGAGGAACCAACGAGAGAGCAGGCTATTCTAGACTGGGTATTGAGTAATGAGGAAGGGTTAGTTAGCAATCTTGTTGTGCGTGGCCCCTTGGGCAAGAATGACCATAATATGGTTGAGTTCTTCATTAGGATGGAGAGTGACATTATTAATTCAGAAACAAGGGTCCTGAATTTAAAGAAAGGTGACTTTGAGGGTATGAGATGTGAATTGGCCAAGATAGACTGGCAATTGATTCTTAAAGGGTTGATGGTGGATATGCAATGGAAGGCATTTAAAGACTGCATGGATGAACTACAACAATTGTTCATCCCAGTTTGGCAAAATAATAAATCAGGGAAGGTAGTGCATCAGTGGATAACAAGGGAAATCAGGGATAGTATCAAAACAAAAGATGAAGCATACAAATTAGCCAGAAAAAGCAGCCTACCAGGGGACTGGGAGAAATTCAGTCCAGCAGAGGAGGACAAAGGGCTTAATTAGGAAAGGGAAAATAGATTATGAAAGAAAACTGGCAGGGAACATAAAAACTGACTGCAAAAGTGATTCTAGATATGTGAAGAGGAAAAGATTAGTTAAAACAAATGTAGGTCCTTTGCAGTCAAAAACAGGCGAATTGATCATGGGGAACAAGGACATGGCAGACCAATTGAATAACTACTTTGGTTCTGTCTTCACTAAGGAAGACATAAATAATCTGCCGGAAATAGCAAGGGACCGGGGGTCAAATGAGAGGGAGGAACTCAGTGAAATCCAGGTTAGCCGGGAAGTGGTGTTAGGCAAATTGAATGGATTAAAGGCCGATAAATCCGCAGGGCCAGATAAGTTGCATCCCAGAATACTTAAGGTAGTAGCCCCAGAAATAGTGAATGCATTAGTGATAATTTTTCAAAACTCTTTAGATTCTGGAGTAGTTCCTGAGGATTGGAGGGTAGCTAATGTAACCCCACTTTTTAAAAAGGGAGTGAGAGAGAAAATGGGGAATTACAGACCAGTTAGTCTAACATCGGTAGTGGGGAAAATGCTGGAGTCAGTTATTAAGGATGGGATAGCAGCACATTTGGAAAGTGGTGAATTCATTGGTCAAAGTCAGCATGGATTTATGAAAGGTAAATCATGTCTGACGAATCTTATAGAATTTTTCGAGGATGTAACTAGTAGAGTGGATAAGGGAGAACCAGTGGATGTGTTATATCTGGACTTTCAGAAGGCTTTCAACAAGGTCCCACATAAGAGATTAGTGTGCAAACTTAATGCACACTGTATTGGGGGTTCAGTATTGATGTGGACAGAGAACTGGCTGGCAGACAGGAAGCAAAAAGTAGGAGTAAACGGGTCCTTTTCAGAATGGCAGGCAGTGACTAGTGGGGTACCGCAAGGCTCAGTGCTGGGACCCCAGCTCTTTACAATATATATTTATGATCTGGATGAGGGAATTGAATGTAACATCTCCAAGTTTGCGATGACACGAAGCTGGGTGGCAGTGTTAGCTGTGAGTAGGATGCTAGGAGGCTGCAAGGTGACTTTGATAGGTTGGGTGAGTGGGAAAATGCATGGCAGATGCAGTATAATGTGGATAAATGAGAGGTTATCCATCTGGTGGCAAAAACAGGAAAGTAGACTATTATCTGAATGGTGGCCGATTAGGAAAAGGGGAGATGCAACGAGACCTGGGTGTCATGGTACACCAGTCATTGAAAGTAAGCATGCAGGTGCAGCAGGCAGTGAAGAAAGCGAATGGTATGTTAGCATTCATAGCAAAAGGATTTGAGTATAGGAGCAGGGAGGTTCTACTGCAATTGTACAGGGTCTTGGTGAGACCACACCTGGAGTATTGCATACAGTTTTGGTCTCCTAATCTGAGGAAAGACATTCTTGCCATAGAGGGAGTACAGAGAAGGTTCACCAGACTGATTACTGGGATGTCAGGACTTTCATATGAAGAAAGACTGGATAGTCTCGGCTTGTACTCGCTAGAATTTAGAAGATTGAGGGGGGATCTTATAGAGACTTACAAAATTCTTAAGGGGTTGGACAGGCTAGATGCAGGAAGATTATTCCCGATGTTGGGGAAGTCCAGATCAAGGGGTCACGGTTTAAGGATAAGAGGGAAGTCTTTTAGGACCGAGATGAGAAAATCATTTTTTGACACAGAGAGTGGTGAATCTCTGGAATTCTCTGCCACAGAAGGTAGTTGAGGCCAGTCCATTGGCTGTATTTAAGAGGGAGATAGATGTGGCCCTTGTGGCTAAAGGGATCTGGGGTATGGAGAGAAGGCAGGTATGGGATACTGAGTTGGATGATCAGCCATGATCATATTGAATGGCAGTGCAGGCTCGAAGGGCCAAATGGCCTACTCCTGCACCTATTTTCTATGTTTCTATGTTTCAATGAAGGCAAATGTGCGGAAAGCCATTTTGACCACCCTATCTATATGTGATGCCACTTTCAAGGAACTATTTACCTGCACTCCTCGAGCCATCTGCTCTCCAACAATCCCCAGATCCCTGTCATTCACTGTGCAGGTTCTGCTCATGTTAGACTTCCCAAAATGCAACACCTCATATTTCTCTGTATTAAGTTCCATCAACCATTGCTCAGCCCACCTGGCCAACTGATCAAGATCCTGCTGCAATTTTTGACAACCATCTTCACTATCTACAATACCACCCACTTTTATGTCATCTGAAATCTTGCTAATCCTGCTTTATACGCTCTCATTCAAATCATTGATGTAGATGACAAACAGCAATAGGCACAACACCAAACCACAAGGCACAGACCTCCAGTCCAAAAGGCAACCTGCCACAATCACCATCTGCTTCTTTCCATTAAGCCAATTTTCTATTAATTCAGCTATCTCTCTTAGGATCCTTTGGTAGGTTTAAATAATTTGTGGAAATTCTGAGAGATACGGTATTTGCAATTAGCCCATGAATAAAATATAATGGTGGCCATAGCAATTGATTAACATGCTATTATATTTATGGATAGAACACATTTGGAAAAACATGCAAATGAAAGATTTGCAAAGATTAGAAATCAGGTGAACTGAATGCCTTGGAGCAAAGTGACTTCCACTTGATATACAGAGCGTTCACTCATATGGTTGAAATATTGATCTATTTCCTATATGCCAAGCAAATAATTATGTCATATATAATGATATATGAATACAATGCAGAATACTACAGAGGGAACACTGTTACTCACTAGACTGACAATGTTATGTTTGATACATGATCCTAGAGGATAACCTTGTAGCACCATGATTTCCGGTGCACTTTGAGAAATAGCCTTTGTGGTCTCAATGCCATCACCAGGATATTGGATTTACTGAAGTAAAGGAAACTGTGCCATGATACTGACTATATGAGAAAAAGAAAGCAATCTAGGCTTTTTTTCCACTGGGATTTTATTTTTAACTTCTATTTCACATTTAACTCATTGTTACTTTCTGTATGATACTTTATTTTACTTCCACCTAATATGATACAGCAAGATATGTACCATTTAAAGAGATAGCATTTCCAAATGTTGGATTTAAAATTTAATGAGGGCCTATTTCTAAAGAAGCTTTTAAAATACCTTCACTATAAAATATGAGCATAGAGTTCATGACTGAAGTATTGTCATGGACAATTTGTTGACTATTTGAAAACAGCCTACCATTTTTGTTTTTTAAGAATGACAATTTTGATTTGTCAGTAGTTTAGTTTATCTGTTGGACTAATTTTCCTTTTATTCACCATGAAAAAAAATGTAGAATATATTTGCCCAACTAATAGCTGCAGAACATTGAGCATAATGTAAAGTCTGACAATCCAATGTTCTAAACGTACATTGCATTGTTGGAGAAGCCATCTTTCAGATGCAACATTACACTGAATACCTCTTACCATATAACCATATAACCATATAACAATTACAGCACGGAAACAGGCCATCTCGGCCCTTCTAGTCCGTGCCAAACACTTACTCTCACCTAGTCCCATCTACCTGCACTCAGACCGTAACCCTCCATTCCTTTCCCGTCCATATACCTATCCAATTTATTGTTAAATGATAAAATCGAACCTGCCTCCATCACTTCCACTGGAAGCTCATTCCACACAGCTACCACTCTCTGAGTAAAGAAGTTCCCCCTTATGTTACCCCTAAAATGTTGTCCCTCAATTCTCAAATCATGTCCTCTTGTTTGACTCTTCCCTACTCTCAATGGAAAAAAGCTTATCCAACTCTGTATATACTGTGCCTCTCATAATTTTAAAGACGATAGAGGTCTTTATTGATAAAGTCCCCCCTTAACCTTCTGCACTCCAAAGAATAAAGACCTATCTTGTTCAACCTTTCTCTGTAACTTAGGTGCTGAAACCCAGGCAACATTCTAGTAAATCTCCTCTGTACTCTCTCTATTTTGTTGACATCTTTCCTATAATTTAGCGACCAAAATTGTACACCATACTCCAGAATTGGCCTCACCAATGCCTTGTACAATTTTAACATTACATCCCAACTTCTATACTCAATGCTCTGATTTATAAAGGCCAGCACACCAAAAGCTTCCTTTACCACCCTATCCACACCATCTACCTTCAGGGAACTATGCAGTTATTCCTAGATCCCTCTGTTCAACTGCATTCCTCAATTCGCTACCATTTACCATGTACGTCCTATTTTGATTTGTCCTGCCAAGATGTAGCACCTCACACTTATCAGCATTAACCTCCATCTGCCATCTTTCAGCCCACTCTTCCAAAGGGCCCAAATCTCTGTAGATTTTGACAATCTACTTCATTATCCACAACACCACCTATCTTAGTATCATCTGCATACTTACTAATCCAATTTACCACACCATCATCCAGATCATTGATGTATATGACAAAGAACAGTGGACCCAACACAGATCCCTGAGGCGCCCCACTAGTCACCGGCCTCTAACCTGACAAAGAGTTATCTCCCATTCAGCCACTGTTGAATCCATCCTGCTACACCACTATTAATACTCAACAATTGAACCTTCTTAACCAACCATCCATGTGGAACCTTGTCAAAGGCCTTACTGAAGTCCATATAGACAACATCCACCACTTTACCCTCATCAATTTCCCTTGTAACCTCTTCAAAAAATTCAAGAAGATCAGTCAACATGACCTTCCAGGCACAAATCCATGTTGACTGTTCCTAATCAGACCCTGTTTATCCAGATGATTATATATATTATCTCTAATAGCGCTTTCTCACGGGGCGACTTGACGCAAGAGTTAACCAGAGTTGAACATCGTGGGAACCCCGTGCGATAACCGTATGGCATTCGTGGACCACCGTGGACCACCGTGGCGCTAACGGCAGGTACTCGTGTAACTTGGTGACTCGGGAGAAAATTCAAGCAAGTTTGAATTTCTCCAAGAGTGACTTGTACACTTGTGGTTGAAGATTGCAACATTATATGCACGTAGTGGCCAGTGCGATATCCGTATTAACTCTTGCGTTTACCGTGGGAACTCCTGCGAACGGTGAACCCGGAAGCTGGACAGAGGGGACAGAAGGCGAGATGATCTTAGTGCGGGAGACAAGTGTAGGAGAGGTGTACTGACTGTGTGGGCAGAACTTTGGAAGTGATTGCCCACCATTCTCAAAAACCGCTGTGTCTCCCTGTCCCCCCAACTCCAGAGGAATCCGCGCCCCCTCATCCGCAACCCGGGTTCCTCTGGAGTTGGAGCGGGGCTGGGCTAGAGTTGCTGCTGGCTGTGAGTCTCTGGGATCTCCGTGCTTGCAGTTGGTGTCCCGTTGGTCCTAACGTCTCCAGCCACCCCCCTGGACAGGAGCTGAGACTGTGAACTGTACCGCCCTTGCCCCCTCCCTCTGCAACTGCAAACAACCCCACAGTTCCCAGTCTCAGCTCCTGTACGGGGGGGTGGCCAGAGACGTCACAGCCCGAGCTGCGCCCCCTCATCCGCAACCCCTAGAACAAGACGTACCTTGCACACCATCAGCTTCTGTCCCTACGGGGAGCGTGTTCCTCTGGAGTTGGAACGGGGCTGCGCTGCTGCTGGCTGTGGGTCTCTGGGAGCTCAGTGCTTGCAGTGGGCCTGGGGGTCGGTGTCCCGTAGGTCCTGACGTCTCCGGTGACTGGCACTGACCTGCTGGCATCGCCGACGTGAAGACAGTGCAAAGCCCCCGCACCGGTGCAATGGGCGGGGAGCTGAAGAGGGGAGGGAAGGGGTCACACAGATGGCCGGGAAGCAGAGGGGTGTAGGTGGGGTGAAACTGAAGGGAGTTAAAAAGTTCCCACGCAAGACTCACGATACACTGTATATCGTGACCGTGGGAACTTTTTAACTCAGTGGGCAGGCAACAGCAGATTGTCAATTATAACCCTCCCGCGCAATTACCTTCTCTTTTATGAATGGGGATTCACAATGTTCATTCAAGATTTAACGGGAAAGCTCGGGAGACGGACAAGTCACTCGCACAAATAACAGAAATGTTGAGTACCCGTGGGAACTCTTTATCTACCCCCCGTTATATCATGTGATATCGTGCTAGACCACGACCACTTCACTCTGGTTACATCTTGCGTCAAGTCGCCCCGTGAGAAAGCGCTTTAAGTATCCTTTCCATTAATTTGCCCACCACTGAAGTCAAACTAACAGGTCTATAATTGCTAGGTTTACTCTTAGAACCCTTTTTAAACAATGGAACAGGTAGGCTTACCCTCAGGTAGGCATAGAATTATCCTACATCACTCTTTTAAAGAAGAGGAAAATCATACAGTTTAACCAAATAACATCATCAAATTAATTTATTTGATATTTATTACACTGCTGCTCCCTTGCTTTGTTGAAATTGGCTGCCATATTTTTTTATGTTTAAACCAATTAACATGCAGTCAATGAAGCGTTTCTGAAGTGTCTTAAGAGGCTTTGATGTCATCAGAGAAGTTACACAAATGCACATCTTTATTTATATCTTTATTTATATCCTCAGCAAAACCAACAGATATTGCATCTGAAAAAAAAATTAAGTGTTTTGTTTTGGAGATACAGCGTACAGGCGTACAGTTTTGTTTTGGAGATATAGCGTACAGAAGAAACAGTCCCTTCGATCCACCGAGTCTGCATCGACCAGCGATCCCCCACACTTGCACTATCCTGCGCACAATATTTTACGTTAATGCCAAGCCAAGTAACCTACAAACTTGTGCACCTTTCGAGTGTGGGAAGAAACCAAAGATCTCGGAGAAAACCCATGTGGTCATGGGGAGAACGTCCAAACTCCGTACAGACAAGCACCTGTAGTCAGGATCGAACCCTGGGCTACTGGCGCTGTAAGCACTGTAAGACAGCAACCCTACTGCTGCGCCCTAAGAGGTATTTAGACAGATATTTAAATAGGCTTGGCATAGGATGATACAGTCCACATGCAGCCAAATGAGATGGGTCTAGATGGACATAAAGGTCTACATAAACACGTTGGATCAAAGGACCTAATTCTCTGCTGTATTATCGTCCGATTCCAAAAAGCACAGACTTCCTGCTGCTATGCAGGGTTTCATCACTTCAGCTATTTTAACTTTCCCCTTCAATTTGTCCTTTCATATAAGCCAGTCCAACTGTGGTAATTGGGATTCATGTTCAAGCATCCAAAGGTCAAATTTGTGGTACAATGAACATTAAGCTTCTGTAGGTAGATTTGAGGCAATTACTATAAGGTCACAGCTTCCAGTGTTTAGCTCCATTGGGGGTTAACATACCGCTGCTGTAGTCCAAGTGGTTTGATCAGAGGGGAATGGAACATTTCAAGCCTTCAGTTCACCAAATGGAAAAGTCAGTTGACAATTACTTGCCGATAGCATTAATTTTATGAAGCCATTAGACTTGTAGGAAACCTAGAATGAGAATGAAACTTCTTTGGGAATGTATTACATGAAGTAATAGATTAATTCCAAGCTGGAATATCTAGACTTGCTGCTTCACCAACTGATTCCTGAGTAACACTGTCAGTTAAATTTAAAATGCCACATCATTCCCTGGTTCGGTTCTCCAGGGCCTTATACTTGTCTGTAATCTCCTCAAGTCCTAGTCTTTTAGACATTCTTGCACCATTAATTGTTTCCCGAAACTCTGGAATTACCTCCCTAAACCTCTCCAAATAGTTCATAATTGATAGGATCAGAATTAGGCCATTCAGCCCATCAATGTTCTACATTGCCATTCAATCATGGCTGATCTATCTCTCCCTCTCAACCCCAATCTCCTGCCTTCTCACCGTAACTCTTGACACCCATACTAATGAAGAATCTATCTATCTCTGCCATAAAAAATATCCACTGACCTGCCCTCCACAGCCTTCAGTGGCAATTAATTCCACAGATTCACCACCCTCTGACAAAATAAATTCCTCCTCAATTCCTTTCTAAAGAAACATCCTTTTATTCTGCGGCTATGACCTCTGGTCCTAGACTCTCCTACTATTTGAAACCTCCTCTATACATCCATTTTATCCAAGCCTTCTCCTTTAAGAATATTCCTTTTCCTTTAAGAATTTCCATAAAGTCATTTTTTTCTGTCATTTGGTACATAATCTCCTTGTGCAGCGAAGCATTGAATGTTGTTTGTCTACGATCCCATGAGGGATCTTGTGACCTTTAACTCTATTTGCTTTGCTCCAGAAGCAAAAGTTGTTGTTGAGCGGCTTTGCATTAATAGGCCTAGAAATGCTTAGTGTGGTGGATCATTTGCATAATTTTCAAAGAATTGGCATTTTGCAAGCATTGAGGCGATTCCTATTTTGATTATTTATTCAAATCTATCATGTTCCGAAAATCTCATTGTGCCTAATTATCTCTACGTTGTGCTTCCGTGAAACTCCCTGCAAGGGAAAGTTTATGTTCACCTGATCAGAGACATGATTTTAGTCCCTGTAGAATCCACTCACTTCAGACCAGGGTTACAATGTAAATTAACCACAAATACTTTACCCTTCAGATGGTAGACAGCATTAATCAACACAAGATATTGTTGTTGGGAAGTTTGTTAAAAGTTTTGTTTTAAAGTTCTTCGGTCTGTTTTATGTGGAGGGAAGGGGGAGGGGATTGGGGGATTTTTTTTTCAAGACCTTACCTTCCTGGAGATGTGATTATTTTTCGGATCACATTCTCCGGGCTCTGCGGCCTACCATCCGTGGAGCTGAAAGCCTCCTCGGACTGTCGTGAGCCCCACCATGGGGCGTGGACTTAACATCGGAGCTGATCCCTTGCCTGGGATCGCTCCCACCGCGATCACCGCGGAATTAACATCAAGGACTCGCAGTCTCGGGTGAGGCCGAGTCGGGAGCTCCAACGTCGCGGAAGGTTCACCAGTCCCGACGCGAGGTTCGATCGACCGGCGTGGGGGAGCTGACATCCCCCCCAATGCGGGAGAAGATCGCCTCGAACACCGCCGGCTACGGGAGTTACTATCATCCCGTCAACGGGGGCTCGACGCCTATGAATGAGGAAGAACTAAGGGAAGGACTTGAACATTATTTCGCCTTCCATCACAGTGAGGAATGTGTAGGAGTCACTGTGGTGGAAGTTCATGTTAAAATGTGTATTTGAAGTCATCTGTTACTTTTAATTGTATGACTGACCTGGCCAATGAAATTCCTCGTATGTTGCAAAACATACTTGGCGAATAAAGTGTGATTCTGATTCTGATTCTGATAACATAATGGAATCAATATAATGTTTAACACAAAATAATTAACCAAATATTATTCATGAACATAAGAATCAGAAGCAGGGGAAGGCCACTTGTTCTCTTGAACTTGCTCCAACATTTAATAAGATAGTGGCTGATCTGATTGCAACCTCTTTCACACAGGCATATGTGGTATACCTGTACATATATGTAAATAACTTATGCAGGCATGTGTTGCAATGACATAATGATCTGTTTAACAAGAGTGTATGTGGTTACTTTTCTCAGACTTCAATAAGGAGTTTGCACATGACCTGAATCTCCTGATGTCTCCCACTGTTTGTTTATGCAGTTGTTAGCAACTCTGCAAGAGTGGTTCACAGACCACTGCACTTTTTTCTCCTCACACCTCATAGGTGGAGGGGCAGGTAGTGTGGCGAAAACTGGGACTCTGCAGAATGACGTGAACAGGTAGCGAGAGTGGGCAGAGAAGTGGCAGATGGAATATAGTGTAGCAAAATATGGAGTCATGCATTTTGGTAGTAGAAATAAAGGCATAGATTATTTTCTAATTGGAGAGAGAATTCAGATATTAGTGGTGCAAATGGACTTGGGAGCGCTAGTGCAGGATTCCCAAAAAGTTAATTTGCAAGTCAAATTGATAGTAACGAAGGCAAATGCAATGCTAGCATTTATTTTGAGAATTCATAAACAGGGATGTAATGCTTAGGATTCATAAGGCATTGGTCAGACCGCATTGGGGGTACTGTGAGCAATTTTGGGCTCCATATCTGAAGAAGGATGTGCTGGCGCTAGAAAGCGTCCAGAGAAAGTTTACAAGAATGATCCTAGGAATGATTATGTTAACATATAATGTGTGTTTGATGGCGCTGGGCCTCTACTCTCTGGAGTTTGGAAGAATGAGGGGGGACCTCATTGAAACTTACCGAATAGTGAAAGGCCTGGATAGAGTGGATGTGGAATGGATGTTTTCACTATTAGAAAAGTCTAGGACAAAAGGTCATAGCCGCAGAATAAAATTTCCTTTCTTTCGGAAGGAAATGAGGAGGAATTTCTTTAGTCAGAGGGTGGTGAATCTGTGGAATTAATTGCCACAGAAGACTATGGAGGCCAAGTCAATTGATACTTTTAAGGCAGAGATAGATAGATTCGTGATTAAGTCAGGTGCCAGGGGTTATGGGGAGAAGGCAGGAGAATGGGGTTAAGAGGGAAAGGTAGAACAGCCATGATTGAATGGTGGTGTAGACGATGGGCCAAGTGGCATAATTCTGCTCCTATGAACTTATGAACCTCACCCCACTCATCTCTAACACACCAGAATTCTAAAGTGGATAGCAAAGAGAAACATATCACATATCATAAAACATTGCAATTCTCTTTGAAAGGGTGGCAAAGTGGTGCAGTGGTGGAGTTGCTGCATTATAGCGCCAGAGACCCGGGTTCAATCATAACTCTGGATGCTGTCTGTATGGTGTTTGCACATTCTCCCTGTGACTGCATGGGATATCTCTGGGTGCTCCGCAAATCCATCACCATTTGAAATAACAAAGTAATGCTAAGATTCAGAGTAATGGTCAGAATGTATGTTGTTGCATTGAAATGATTTATTGAGACATGCAACTATTGTGAATTCCCAAACTCTGCAGTGTGAAGTCGTTTGTTTCTTGGCTGAAACAAATGAGTCAGTTCAAGTCGTTAATCACACAGCTTGATATGGCATGCAAAATTGGAACTCCCCTGGAAATGGCAGCAAAAATTGTCAAGGTATTTTAGCCATCCCCAGCATAAATATGCTTGTAGCTTTTGATATAAATCAGCCATTATTTCCGTCCCAATCCCCCATCCGCCAAAAATTCAGCATTACCTGTGTATAAGTGCGATGTTTTTTTTGTTACACAGACAATGATAGCCATTCACTGTAGACTACAGAGCCTTGTATATACAGTGCATTCAGAAAATATTCAGACCCATTCACTTTTTCCCACATTTTGTTACGTTACAGCTTTATTTTAAAATGTATTAAATTTGTTCGTTTTATCATTTACACACAATATCCCAGAATGAAGAAGCAAAAACAGGTGTTTAGAAATATTTGCAAAGTAATTAAAAATAAATAACTGAAATATAACTTTTACATAAGTATCAGACCCTTTCCCATGACACTCAAAATTGAGCTTAGGTTCATCCTGTTTCCATTGATTATCCTTGAGAAGTTTCTCCAACTTGATCGGAGTCCACCAGTGGTAAATTAAATTTATTGGACATGATTTGAACAGACACACACCTGGCTGTATAAGGTCCCACAGTTGAAAGTGCATGTCAGAGCAAAAACCAAGCCATGAAGATGAAGGAATTGTGCGTAGACCTCCGAGACAGGATTGTGTCGAGACACAGATCTGGGGATGGGTATAAAACAATTTCTGCAGCATTGCAGTTCCCGAAGAGCACAGTGGCCTCCGTCATTCTTAAATGGAAGAACTTTGGAACGACCAGGACTCTTCATAGTGCTGACCGCCTGGCCAAACTGAGCAATCGGGGGAGAAGGGCCTTGGTCAGGGAGGTGACCCAGAAATCGATGGTCACTCTGACAGAGCTCCAGAATTCCTCTGTGGAGATGGGAGAACCTTCCAGAAGGACAACTATATCGGCAGCACTCCATCAATCAGGCCTTTATTGTAGAGTGGCCAAACGGAAGCCACTCCTTAGTAAAAGGCACATGACAGCCCGCTTGGAAAGGCATGAGAAACAAGATCCTCTGGTCTGATGAAATCAAGATTGAACTCTTTGGCCTGAATGCAAAGCATCATGTCTGGAGAAAACCAGGCATTGCTCATCACCTGGCCAATACCATCCCTAAAGTGAAGCATGGTGGTGGCAACATCATGCTGTGGGGATATTTTTCAGCGGCACGAACTGGGAGACTAGTCAGGATTGAGGGAAACATGAATGGAGCAAAGTACAGAGAGATCCTTGTTGAGAACCTGCACCAGAGTGTTCTGGACCTCAGACTGGGTTGGAGGTTCACCTTCCAACAGGACAACGACCCAAAGCACACAGCCAAGACAATGCAGGAGTGGCTTTGTGACAAGTCTGTGAATGTCCTTGAGTGGCCCAGCTAGAGCCCAGACATGAACCCAATCAAACATCTCTGGAGGGACATGAAAATAGCTGTGCATCGATGCTCCCCATCCAACCTAACAGAGCTTGAGAGGATCTGCAGAGAAGAATAGGAGAAATTACCCAAATACAGGTGAGCCAAGCTTGTAGCACCATACCAAAGAAGACTTGAGGCTGTAACCGTTGCCAAAGGTGCCTCAACAAAGTATTAAGTAAAGGGTTTGAATACTTAGGTAAATGTGATATTTCATTTATTTTTTTTAATTACTTTGCAAAAATTTCTAAATACTGTTTTTGCTTTTTTTATTATGTGTAGATTGATGATAAAAAAAAATGAATTTAATCAATTTTAAAATAAGGCGTAACAAAATTTGGAAAAAGTGAAGGGGTCTGAATGCACTGTATGTCAGCAGTAATGGCATGCGTTGTGCCAGCATGAAAATCCAATCCTAAAATAACTGGCCAAAGATTTCAAGAAGACGATTGTAAAACAGAAAAATACAGAGACTGTTGAAGACTGAAGTCAATTTACATAGAGCAGCAACATGGTTATGTAGCATCCAATTTACTGTTGGATGTTATAATTTTGTATTTTTATCACAATTTCTGTTTTGCGATTTTTATAGTTCAGGGCACTACAAGATTTATCAACTGCTTTAAACTGTCACTTTCAATGATTTGCAGACCCCTGAAGCACAGACTGAAATCCCTCTATTTAAGGACGTTTAAAACCACACAGTTTTTCCTTTGTTCTTCCAGTAGACAGGATTTGAAGACAAAATCCACATCTAATTATTGCTACTATAATCACCTTGTACAGACAAACATTGGTTGAAGGATAAAAATTGAAATTACATGAGTGTGATTTTATGTATGATGTATGGAAATATTTAAGGAACGTGAAATGACCACCCAGATTACTCCGAATGACTGGACACTATTGCATATCATGGATCAGAAGTTAAGCACTTCTCAGGATTAAGCTTTATGGATGGTACAAATGGTTAGTTTGCAAGCTATACCACTGAGCCAACAACTATACCAAAGAGGATTCCTGTTGTCGATATGAATAAGTTGATTGGTTAGTAATAATATCCAATCTTGGATCATGGACAACAACTATGATGTTATATTACTACAGGTTATACTCTACAACTTGATCTATACTCAACGAAGACCCACTCAAAAATGTGCTCTTGTTCCATGTTCACTACCATATTCCACATCCAATTTTGAACCTCTGAAGTGACTTCAACTTTCCAAAGATCCTGATTACATAAGGACATTATTGGGGTGGGAGTGAGCTACTGAGTGCCACTTAATGTGGAGCAGTTTGCATCTTAGGTATGAGTGAAGCTGAAACATGACCATATGCTATTGCAAAGTGCAACTCTGTCAATTATATTGATAGGACTGGAGTCACCTGTGGTCCAATTAATCATGCTAAACTTACTGATCTATTAAGACGTCATTTATTAGGAATGAAGAAATATATCCACCAGGAAAATAATAGATTGGGTAGATGCACAGAGTTTCTTGTCCTGAGCAGGGGAATCGAGAACCAGAGGACATTGGTTTAATATGAGGGGGGAAAGATTTAATAGAAACCTGATGGGTAACTTTTTCACACAGAGGGTGGTGAGTGTATGGAACGAGCTGCTGGAGGAGGAAGTTGAGGCAAAAATGAAACATTTGGATGGGTGGGACATGTGCAAATGGGACATGTTGGTCGGTGTGGGCAAGTTGGGCCGATGGGCCTGTTTCTACACTGTATGACACCATGACTCTATGTGAACATACACAATACGTAAATGTGACAAATTATTGAAATGAACTTGCTCCAACTTCATTGTGTGGTTTGGGAGTTGCATTGACTTTGCATTATGCTGCAGATCATCTGAATTGAGTGATCCATTATTTATCTCAATCTATTGATTTCCATGGGAATTGTTTTCACCAGCAATGTATGATGGGCAGCTAATTAGCTATCCTCTCATAGTTCTGAAGCCATGTATCCATTATGTCTTCTGAAGTTAAGAAGCTTCCTTGTAATACCTAAATTAAACAGGACATCGATCACTGATGGCACATACTATATATATGCTTGAGAGTTTGGGAAATGCCAGCCACAAAGGAAACTACAATACTTTGAGGAAATAAAGGCAATCATTCTACTCTTTTAATATGGGTTCTAGGTTTTATTATGAATTTTACTTCGGAGTCACGTTAGTGACTACATGAAGAACCCCGCCAGGACGCATGCGTGGATATCGCTTTCACGCTTGTGAAACTACAGGCGGGGTGGAGCGTTCCCCCCCTACTCTGCGGTAGTTTTTTTGTTCCCCGCGCTGTTTTTACACAGGGGGGGGGGAAGCTGGACAAAATAGTGTCCACAAGTGCTGCGAGTGAAGCTGGCTGGGGAGGACCGTGAAGTTGCGGGAGCCAGCAGCAGCTGAAGGCACAAGCCCCGTAAGTGGGATCAGCTGGGCCGACTTTTGGTCCCGTGTCGGCCAGAACACCACGGCCGGGCGGGAGACTATTCAAAATGGGGCCGTCGACTTTGACAAGTCGAAACGGCAGGAGGAGGGATGGAACGACGTTCCCCCGTAGCGACAGTTTAAACCTGGGCCTGCAGGTAAGTGAAACTGCGGTCTTTATTCTTCCTATACTGTTTCACAGGTGGGGAAACATGGAGAGCTGTGCAAACAACGGCAGGCGGCACAGGAATCACCCATAAGGGAAAAGCTGTGCCCGACTTCGCGCCCGCACCGGCCAGATTAAACACTATGGCTGGGCGGGAGACTATACAGAACGGAGCCGTTGGCTTTGACAAGTCAAAACGGCAGGAGGAGTGGTGGAAGGACGTTCCCCCATAACGGCAATTTTTAAGCCTGGACCTGCAGGTAAGTGATACTGCAGTCTTTATTCTTCCCATACTGTTCTACAGGTGGGGAAACATGCACAAGGCAAAGAAGTCGACCAGAGCTGCGACAAAGCTGGCGGGGGAAGACCGCGGAGTTGCGGACGCCAGCAGCGGCCAGCGGCACAAGAATCACCCGTAAGGGAACAGCTGTACCCAACTTCGCCCCCGCACCGGCCAGATTAAACACTGCGTCTGGGCGGGAAGGCAAGAAGAAAACCAAAAGAGTCGTTGACTGATGGGTCCGACTTTGAGCAGCCGCGAGCGGCCAGCGACTATGAGCGCTGGAGCCGGTTGGAGCGGCTTATGGAGCAAAGCTCCAACATGACAGACTCCGGGAGATGGAGTCTAGTCACCGTGGGGATATAAAAAACACCCACAGCAGCACCTTATGTAGGGCTGAACAGTGCATCTCCCTCGTCAGAGGGGAGTACTGGGGGGTCAATTCTGGGCTGACCCTGAAGAGGGGTTTTGACGAACAAAACTACAAGTTTTGTCATGTACATCAATGATCTGGATGAAGGGGTGGTAAATTGGATTAGTAAGTATGCAGATGATACCAAGATAGGGGGTGTTGTGGATAATGAAGAGGATTTCCAAAGTCTACAGAGTGATTTAGGCCATTTGGAAAAATGGGCTGAAAGATGGCAGATGGAGTTTAATGCTGATAAATGTGAGGTGTTACACCTTGGCAGGACAAATCAAAATAGGACGTACATGATAAATGGTAGGGAATTGAAGAATACAGTTGAACAGAGGGATCTGGGAATAACCGTGCATAGTTCCTTGAAGGTGGAATCTCATATAGATAGGGTGGTAAAGAAAGCTTTTGGTATGCTAGCCTTTATAAATCAGAGCATTGAGTATAGAAGTTGGGATGTAATGTTAAAATTGTACAAGGCATTGGTGAGACCAAATCTGGAGTATGGTGTACAATTTTGGTCGCCCAATTATAGGAAGGATGTCAACAAAATAGAGAGAGTACAGAGGAGATTTACTAGAATGTTGCCTGGGTTTCAACAACTAAGTTACAGAGATAGGTTGAATAAGTTAGGTCTTTATTCTCTGGAGCGCAGAAGGTTAAGGGGGGACTTGATAGAGGTCTTTAAAATGATGAGAGGGATAGACAGAGTTGATGTGATCAAGCTTTTCCCTTTGAGAATAGGGAAGATTCAAACAAGAGGACATGACTTCAGAATTAAGGGACAGAAGTTTAGGGGTAACATGAGGGGGAACTTCTTTATTCAGAGAGTGGTAGCAGTGTGGAATGAGCTTCCAGTGGAAGTGGTGGCGGCAGGTTCGTTGGTATC
The DNA here is from genome assembly GCF_010909765.2 of Amblyraja radiata. Classification (NCBI taxonomy): domain Eukaryota; kingdom Metazoa; phylum Chordata; class Chondrichthyes; order Rajiformes; family Rajidae; genus Amblyraja; species Amblyraja radiata. The sequence continues at coordinate 79,199,914 of NC_045957.1, forward strand.
ATTTAAGAATAAATTGGATAGGCATATGGATGAGAAGGGAATGGAGGGTTATGGTATGAGTGCAGGCAGGTGGGACTAAGGGGAAAAAAATTGTTCGGCGCGGACTTGTAGGGCCGAGATGGCCTGTTTCCGTGCTGTAATTGTTATATGGTTACAAGTGTGCAGGGGGTGCAGGAAGGCAAAATCTACTGGTCATGGTGTCCGAATACATACAGCCAGACCACGATGGACACCACTGCAAAAATACTTGGGACCAGGAAACTGCGTATCCCTGAATGTTCCAGTCGTGGAAATAGCATCTGGAAACATGTTGGAGCAGGACTTAGAAAAGCCCTGGGGCTCATATAGACGACAACATTAAGGATCTCCTACAGCCAAGGACAGCACCCTTATGCACCCACCAGCATATCAAGAGAAGCTGGTGAAAGCTCAAAGGCCGGGCATACAAGACAGCGGTCTTTTAGACCATAGCCCAGACCGGCCTTCCTGGAAGATGCACAAACCCCCAACCCAAAACCAAACCCAGATACCGGCGCCTCAACCTCCACGAAGACCACACAGAAGAAGCAAACTTCCACTGGTAACAATGAAGGTAGGTGGGTCTGGTTCCTTACAAATTATAGGAAGAGTGGATAATACACACATTGGTGGGAGATTACACTCTTTTGGATACTGTAAAATGACTTGCTTGTCACACAAAGTCTTTTACTAGATAACTTTATTATAAGCACTACACACACTATGCACTAGCTGTCCGTGGTCATCACTGGAGCTAGGGAGCGAGCTGGAGGTGGGGAAGCTACAATTATACAAGAGACAATGGGGAGTGGTTAGTAGTGGTGAGGTCACTATGTTAAAGGAGCATGCACTGATCTACAGATACATGGTGTATATCAACTACAGACACTTATATCCTAAGCAGTATCCAGGGATATACCATTGAATTGTGCAAAAGGGGTAATGGGTAAACCCAACACGATTGGCTGGAATTTGTGTCTTATATCTTTACCAAAAACAAAATAGATGGTGACAGTCGCATCATCATCGAATTGACCAAATTGTATACATTGTACTATATATTCAGTACAAAATGGGAACTGGTAACTGCTAAAGAACTGATTTCCAAAGGCTACTCCATGGCTAGCATCGACCTAAAAGATGCTTACTATTCAGGGACTGATCACAAACGTTATTTTAAAAAATTCAACTGGATGGGGCAGCTCTGGCAGTATAGAGCTCTATCAAATACATAATCATATGATCATACTAATTGTGGGCATACCTTTGGAGTTGGCCAAACTAGCTGTAACAGCCACCATAGAATTGGGTGAAAACTGGGGTTATCATCCATCCAGTTAAATCTAAACTAACGCCTACCAACATAATGGATTATTTGGGGTTCACTATTGACAGCTCACATGTCGGTGACTTTACCAAAGGACAAGGCTACAGTCTTAACTGAGGCCTGCAACAACCCCACTGACATCAGTGAACCGTCTATCAGATTGGTAGCAAGGGTAATTGGCATATAGTGTCTGCCTTTCCAGCCACACAATTTGGACCTTTGTATTACCAAAAATCTACAAAGGGCAAAAATACAAGCACTCAAAGTTAATACTGGTCATTTCGACAGACCAATAAGCCACCAATCAAAGCTTATGGAACTAAAATGGTGGGGGGATAACATTCGGCATTGTTCCAACCCTATCGTTATCAGCAAACCCTTAGCGGAGCTACAAACTGATGCCAGTGCGCTTGGTTGGGGTACTACCAATTTCCATCTCCATCTGTGGAGGTAGATAAAAGGCACAGGAGGCATCATTATCACAGACACTGGGCATAAACTGCCTGGAAATGTGGGGTGCGTTCTATGGCCTAAAGTCATACTGCTCTGGGATAAATCACCAGCATGTTAGACTACAGAGTGACAATCTGACTAATACAATTTGGTAATGGTGGATCCAGAGAAATATTTGAATATCAGCTACTTACCTATCAGGTAACCCAAAATTCAGTGACAGACATCATGTCACGCAGATTCAATAAAATAAGACTTAATCACCAGTTACCAAACTGTGTTTCTTGGGAACCAGACCCTGGGACAGCAGGGACAGATGCTTTTCACTGCATTGAGGGGGCAATTGTTTAACTATGCATTCTCTCCTTTTCTGCATCATCAGTCGGGTATTACGAAAAATACAACAAGACTCAGCGTCTGTTAATTGGTAGTGCCGATTGGCCTACTTAACCATGGTTCCCTGTGATACTCGACATGGGTTTTAACCATGTATCACCATCCTGAAACAACCAGATTATTGGTTCATCCCGTAACAGGGGAACCCATCCATGTCAAATACAACAGACCTATCAATTTGTAGAGTCTAAAGAAACCTCTACTGCAACTGGGACTGGCGGACCGAACATTGAACATTATCTCAGCGGGCCACAGACAGTCCACCAAAAACTATATCTGGTATACATCAGGAAATGGGAGATATATTGTCACAGAAACAACATCACCTACAGTTCGATGAACATAACGTTTGTTCTAAAATTCCTGGCAGGCCTCCATTATGATGAGGGGCTCAGTTACAGTGCCATTAACTGCGCCAGAAGTGCCCTTTCAACATATCTATGGTGAGGATCAGAGCATCATTCTGTTGGGACTCACCCCTGGTAACCAAACTTATGAGGGGAATTTTTAATATCAATCCCCCAAGAACCAGGTACTCTCTAAAATGGGATATGAATATTGCCCTAACGTTGCTAAGGAATTGGTCTCCAGCAACAGCTCTGTCCCTGCAAAGACTGACACACAAAACAGTCATGCTGATGGCTTTGGTCACGGCACTAAGGGTACAGTCGTACATAAGTTAAGGCTGGACTATATGACTTCTTCAAGAGGAATATAACGTTTCATATTACGAATTAGTCAAACAGAACAGACTGGGATCATCAGGCCTCAAAATAGAATTTAGGGATTACCCTACAGATATCGTCTCTGTATAATAAGACAATTATTGTTATATATGGAGAACACCAAAAACATCTGAGGCTATGAGATGGCACTACTAATCAGCCACAAACAACCCACAAAAAAGTGTCGGTTCAAACTATTTCCAGATGGCTGAAACAGGTTTTAACAACAGCTGGGGTGGATACTAACATATTCAAACCTTATTCCACCAGGGCTGCAGCTACATCGGCAGCTATGGAGTTGGATGTACCAATGAACCAAATCCTTGAGACAGCAGGATGGATGAGGGGAAAATGTTCCAACAATTCTACCACAAACCAGTAGTTAAATCTGGAACTTTGCAGAGTCAATTTTAAGTTCTGTAATATAATTTCACCCCATAAATAGGGGCTATAATTGTTGTTAACAATTTATCATGGATTTCAATGTTGGATTCATGTCTAAACATGTTAACACAATTCCTCCCACAGTCAATTAAGGCAGATGTGACACATGGACTCGTTTCCACGGCATGAAATCACAGAGCTTTGAAATCTTCACGTAGTCACTCACGTGACTCTGAAATAAAATAGTAAGATTAAATGAGAACTTACCAGTTCGAAGTTTGATCGTTATTTTAAGAGAAGTACGTTGAGGTAATACGTGCCCTCCGCTCCCACCCTTGATCATATACTCAAATGGTATTTTCTTCTCTAATCTTACTATGTTCAGTCATTACAGTTATCTGTGATTTCACACCACTGCTTTGAAGAATGACACGCATGCATCCTGGCGGGGTTCTTCACGTATTCCCTCAACGTACTCCTCATAAAATAACGATCAAACTTCGAACTGGTAAGTTCTCGTTTAATCTTACTATTGTTTGAAATTCATGTTGTGCACTAAAATTATTAGTTAAAATCAAAAAGAATTACTGAAGGATTGTTTTGTAGTATTGTTATTTTCATTATGAAAATATCAGTAAGGAGTAATTTTAATTGCTCATTTTCTACATTGTAGTTAGGTGAATGAATGCAATGAAAACATCAGCAAATAGTCCTTTATTGAAATGCTATTTCATCAAGATTGTACTTTTCTGACTGCTGTCATTATGTTTACTCAAAGATAAATCTTGGATGATGAGCATTTAAATTCTTCACTGAAACAACGATTAAAAAAGCATTATCATCAATTTAAAACCTCACATCAAGTTCAAGTTACATTTATCGTCACATGCACCAATTGGTACAGTGAGATTTGAGTTACCATACAGCCATACGAATAAAGAAAGAACCCAATAAGCGATAGAGTTCACATGAACATCCCCACACAGCATCCCCACATCAACGTTCCCACAGTGAGGGAAGGCACTAAAGTTCAGTCATCTTCCTCTATGTTCACCTGTGGTCGGGGCCTTTTGAGCACTTTGCAGTCGCCGCCACGGGGGCCCGATGTTTCAGGCCCTCTCGCTGGGATGATCGAAGCACCGGTGTCGGAACGGAAGAACACTCTCAGCGGCTTAGAGTTCCGAATCGGTCACTTCTTACCAGAAACCGCGGCTTCCGAAGTCCACAGGCCGAGCTGGGCGGAGCTCCAACACTGATGACCTCCGGCAAGGGATCGCCTCGCTACGCGATGTTAAAGTCAGCATCGCCCGCGGCTAGAAGCTCCGCAAACCACAGCTCCATGATGTTAAACAGCAGGCCCAACACTCCGGATCTCCGCACAGCGTTCCCCGGTAAGGCATCGCCCGCTCCGCGATGGATTTCACTGCTGCACCACTGCTGAAGCTCTGGCCGGTCTCCGGCAGGAAAGGCCGCGCCAATCCAGATGGTAGGCCACGAGGAGGGGGCGAAAATGCGACTCGGAGAATAAACGCATCCTCGACCAGGCAGTGACTGGGAAACAGTTTCCCCCTTCCCCCCCACCCCCCACATAAAAAGACTAAGAAACCTCCGGGAACTTAGACAGACTAAAAATAACAAGGAGGATGAAAGGACGGACAGCTGCTGGCGAGGCTGCCGCGTGCGGTGCCACCCAATAACGTACCACAAAAAGTGGAGTTTGTGACCGAATGCACCTTGTTCTTTTTTTATATATCTCTCTGGAATGAAGGATGAAGGGATACTTCCTTGAAACTTATCGAATAGTGTAAAGCCTGGATAGTGCTTGTGGAGAGAATGCTTCCACTAGGGGGAAAGTTTAGGACCAGAGCCCATTGCCTCAGAATAAAAGAATGTTCCTTTAGAAAGGAGATGCGGAGGAATGTCTTTAGACAGAGGGTGGTGAATCTGTGGAATTCTTTGCTACGGAAGGCTGTGGAGGCCGAGTCAAGGTGGAGAACAACAGATTCATGATCAGTAAAGGTGGCAGGGTTATGGGGAGAAGGTAGGAGAATGGGGTTGAGAGGGAAAGATAGGTCAGCCATGATTGAATGGCAGAGTAGACTTGATGGGCCAAATAGCCTAATTCTGCTCCTAGAACTTATGCACATGAATCCAGTGAATGGTTGCACAACCAGGCATCACCGGTCATACACTTGAAAATAACTTAAATAAAGACCTTGTAGAAAGAATCATTAATTCTTTCAAAAAAGTGGAAAACTATTTACTTTTGTGTGCAGTACGAATGTGTGAAAATACGATTATCTCTGGCAGGCATTGAAGAAAAAGTAGGCTTTTAAAATCCTTTATCAGAAAAATTATTTCAATTTTTTCCTTTAGCTCTGTGCTCTGGAGATCATGTTATTTCTTCACAAACTGTGTGGTAAACATCCCTACAAACTTAATGTCAACTGCTGACATTAAACAGAGCCAATGTAGGCGGTGGTGACTTTGTGATCTCAACCTGGGAAATGATTTGACTCAGATTATCCTCAGTGGTTCTATGCTAGTGAATGTCAAAATGAACAGCTGGGAATCTGCTCTCTGTTCTATGACTATTTCTGAAAGGTGCATTTGAACAAACATCAGAAAGGATGCCCTTGACAGATTCTAATAAACTATGTCCTCCTCACAGGAAAAGAGTGTGTGTTTGCTTCTCACGGGTTGCAAATATTGAGAAAACAGCTCTATTAGTTATGCTTGCATGGAATGCATGTTTTTCATTGAGATACTAGAATTTGAATATATTTGAATTTGTATAAAAGAAACACTTACCATAAAGAAAAAATAAACAATTACTGAAAAAGAAAAAGAAACACTTACTGAACATTACGCTGCGTTATAGCACTCAACTTACAAGCAGCATCTCTGAAGGCTGACAATATGTGACATTTTGGGCTGAATTCCTTCTCCAGACTGATTGTAATGGGAAAAGATGGAAAAGGGCAGAACACAAAGTGCTAGAGGGACACGGTGGGACACGCAGATATCTGGAAAATATGGATAGGTGACATTTTCCTTTGGGAAATGCAGACTCAAGGTGAGTAGTGGAAATAATATTTGAATAGGGAATGCAGGGACATCTTGTTTTTAAATGCACATGCATTCAATAGGCTGCCAGGCATTTAATGTTAGGAACCAAATGCAGACCCCAGAATTAACCCATATAATTTCCCATCATATTTTCTTAAATTACTCATTGTCAGCTTGAAGCCACAGCAGAACATAATGGACTACTGGATAATGACTATTGGAATATTCCATAAACAAAATGAGCTTCATTAGATTGAAGCAGTCGTTGTATCAGCTTCTGGCACATCACAAGGACACATAATGGAATGCATGTTCCTGTGTGATAACATCTCAGATGTCATGTGCTGCATCCAAAACTGTGATGTAATCATGAAGAAGGTGCACCACACCTCTACTTCCTTAGAAGTTTTAAAAGTGTTTGCAATATCACCAAATACGCTAACATACTTTCATGGATGTTCTGTAGAAAGCATCCTGACTGGCTGCATCATAGCCTGGTATGGTAATTCCAACACGTAGAAATGCAAGTGAGAGGTAGATTCAGTCTGGTTCATTATGGACACAACTCTCCCCACCATCAAAAATATCTGCATGAGGCGCTGCCTCAAGAACGCCGTATCTATCATCAATGATCCCCACCAAATGGGCCATGCTTCTTTCTCATTGCAACCATTGGGCAAGAGGTACAGAAGCCTGATGTCCCCCACCATCAGATTCAAGAACAGTTACTTTCCTAAAACTAACAGGTTCTTGAACCAACCTGCACAACCCAACTCCTACCTTGGCAATGAAATACTACGGACCACTCCTTGCATACCATGGACTTGTTTTCCAATTGTGTTTTGCACTTATGTCTTATTTATTGCACATAAAATTATGTGTACAATGTATAAATGGTGTTATTTTTGTTTGTTGCCTGAACCTCTGTGCCAATGACTTCAGTATTTGTTTTAGGGATACAAGGGAAACAGGCCCTTAGGCCCACCGATTCCCCATGAACCAGTGATCAACCGGCACATAAGTTAATTTACACTCATAACAATTTACACTTTTTACCAAAGCCAATTAACCTACAAACCTGTACGTCTTTGGAGTGTAGGAAGAAACTGGTGCACCAGGAGAAAACCCATGTGGTCACAGGGAGAATGTACAAACTCTGTACAAATAGCACCCCTAGTCAGGATCGAACCAAGGTCTCTGCTGCTGTAAGGCAGCAGCTTTACCGCTACACCACTGTCGCCCCATGCTACTGTAGGTTTTTAATGTACCTATACCTCACCGTCCCTGTGCATATTATAATAAACACCTCGACTCGATGCTTGGCATCAATTATATATGTCATGTTTGTTAAGAATGGGTGGCTTTGTGGCTATGTACCAGCACAGAAGGCTCCTAAAATTATGCTGGGGAAATTGATTAATAGGCTCTCCTGAGACAGATGCCCATTGTGGGTAGAACGGATATGTTCATTGGAAATATACGTTTACCAAGTGGAATGTGGCAATATAACTGGCATGCAGAGTAGAACTGCTTTGGAAGTGTGTTTAATAATCGAGTGTTGATTGATTAATGTCTTGCTATTATTGGATAATAACCAAAGCCTGTGGCCTCCGGGGAATGTGTTTAAAACAGCCATGCTTTATACAATTGGAGAAAGTGAATTGACTGTATAAGGTGTCAACCATTTCTCCCTCCAACATGTAATGATTGGTTGATTTGAGACTGTACTTAAGTATATTTCTTTGCTCCGTAACAAGAATCATAACTTGTGAACTTTGTAAATAACTCACGGTAAAATAGAGAAATACAGCATGCTGAAAAGAGCTTATTTAACGCGGAACCTCGAAGATTTTGTCTTTATGTTCAGTGAAACCTTCCATAATAAAAAATAAAGGAGAAGGGCAAAACAGAACAGTAAAATAAAATTAATGGCTTCAATATTATGTCAGATATTAAAATATGTGGGAAAGAAAGCTTGGATTAACTGAGAGCAAATGAAAACACAGAGGAATAGAAAAACAATGTAATATATATATATTGTTTTATATAATCTCCAACAACAATTCACAATCTGAGGTAATGGAACTTCACACATTGTTCATTGCTGACACCAGATAGCCCTTTGGCAGTCATTTGTAATTATTATGTTATTAAAAAACAAACACATGTACCTTTTCACAAAAAGCTGGAGAAACTCGGCAGGTCAAGCATCATCTCTGGAAAAAAGAAATAGGTGATATATTTCGGGTCGAGACCCTTCTTCACACTGACATTGGTGGATTGAACTTCCTGTGCCAAGTTTAAAATACAATTTTGGCCAATACAATTTCATAAAAATCATAATTATATGATTTTTCGAGTGTCACCCTTACTCCCAATTCCTCCGTCTACGCCGCATCTGCAACCAGGATGAGGTGTTCCAAACCAGGGCATCGGAGATGTCCTGATTCTTTAGGGAACGGGATTTCCCCTCTTCGAATATAGATGAGGCTTTCACTCCTCTATATCCCAGAGCTCCGTTCTCACTCCCCATCCCCCTACTCGTAACAAGGACAGAGTCCCCCTTGTCCTCACCTTCAACCCTGCCAGCCGTCGCATACAACATATAATCCTCCGATATTTTCGTCACCTCCAACAGGATCCCACCACTGGCCACATCTTCCAATCTCCACCCCTTTCTGCTTTCCGCAGAGACTGTTCCCTCCTTACCTCCCTGGTCAATTCGTCCCTTCCCACCCCCTCCCCGGTACTTTACTTTGCAACCGCAGGAAATGCTACATTTGTCGCTTTACCTCCCCCCTCAACCATCCAAGGACCCAAGCAGTCTTTCCAGGTGAGGCAGAGGTTCACCTGCACCTCCTCCAACCTCATCTATTGCATCCGCTGTTCCAGGTGTCAACTGCTCTACATCGGTGAGACCAAGCGCAGTCTTGGCGATCGCTTCGCCCAACACCTCCACTCAGTTCGCAATAGCCAACCTGATATCCCGTTGGCTCAGCATTTCAACTCCCCCTCCCATTCCGAATCCGACCTTTCTGTCCTGGGCCTCCTCCATGGCCAGAGTGAGTCCACCGCAAATTGGAGGAACTGCACTTCATATTTCGCTTGGGTAGTTCACACCCCAGCGGTATGAACATTGACATCTCTAATTTCAGATCGTCCTTGCTTTCTCCCTCCTTCCCCTCCCCTTCCCAGTTCTCCCACAGCCTGCTGTCTCCGCCTCTTCCTTTTTTTTCCTGACCCCCTCCCCGACATCAGTCTGAAGAAGGGTCTTGACCTGAAATGTCGCCTATTCCATGTACGTTCCTGTTGACTTGCCCGAGATGTGTATTGCAAACACATTGAAAGCTTGTGGAGATGTTTTGCAAGAATGTTTGAAGGTTTTGATGAGATATAAACTATCACCATGATCAGCATTCTGATGAGCACTCAGTAAGGGCTGGCACAGTGGCACAGCTGGTAGAGCTGCTGCCACACAGCTCCAGAAACCTGGGTTTGATCCTGACCTCCGGTGCTGTCCATGTGGAGTTTGCATGTTCTTCCTGTGAATATGTGGGTTCCTCCTGGTGCTCCGGTTTCATCCTGCATCCCAAAGATGTGCAGGTTTGGGAAATGTGTAAGTAGGTGATCAATAGTTGCAGACTCAGTGGGGCGATTCTTGTTCATCAGTGAGGAGCAGAATTAGGCCATTTGTCCCATTAAGTCTACTCCGCCATTCAATCAAGGCTCGTCTTTCTTTCCCTCTCTCATCACTGATTCTTAATTGCGGAGTACATTCTTAGATCAATAACATTATTAGTATGCTTAACAAAGTAATGCAGTTGGCAAAAATAGACCTGGAACTGAATTAAATCAACCTATAAAACTCTGAAAAAAGTCCCAATCAGAAACTTCCCATATCCATGTTCTCCAGAGATGCTGCTGATCCGCCGAGTTATTCCAGCACTTTGTATCCTAACCTTATAAAACTTGTGGGGTCCTACTCCTCAACATTTATATATGTCTTAACCCAAAGAAAAATTGACATTATAAACATTAATATAATTACAGGTGAAATTTAACAATTTTTTCTGTACCTCTGAAATGCACAGTGCAAATATGTTAAAAAATTCAGTCCTTATCTTTTGATATCGGATTCAAATCATAATTGTAAACTACTTGCTTGCTTGTGCATTTATTACATAATTTGAAATACTTTGAATGATTGGTTCCTTTCAATTATTCTGTACTGTAATTATTAAACCTGCCAATAAATTAAATCAATTAGTAAAATGTCTCTTTCCTTACAGATGATTCATTATAGAATTTGAATTGATATAATATGCACTAAATATGATACATAAATACATTGTTTGCTGCTTCTGCCGCTGGGAACAACTGTTGAAAACAAATACATTCTAAACAGCTGCTCCTTTCAATTTTAGTTTGAAAGTTGACAATTCTCAAGCAACCTGGTATAGCAGTGATGCAATTGCCTGAATACCTTTTCAGCTTTTGTTTCGATTAAGTGCACAAATTTCATTGTTTTCCTGTTTTATGTTTATGATGTGCCTTTCATTTAAAACATTTATATAATCAACTAATAATATAATTAGCCTCAAAGGAATCAACCCTGTATAAACTAACATTTAGTAACAGTTATTGGATAAAATATACCTCTTCTCCTTCAAGATCAAGTTCACATTTATTGCCACAAGCACCAATTAAGGTATAGTGGAATTTGACTTACCATGCAGCCATACAAACAAAAGAGCACAATACGCAATAGAATATAACATGAACATCCACCACAGTGGAATCAACATTCTTCACTGTGGTGGAAGGCAATAGCTTTGTCAGTCCTCCTCCTTTGTTCATCCTTAGTCGGGGCCATGAACCCTCCACAGTCGCTGCTACGGATAGCCTGATATACAGGCCCTGTCGTCGGGATGCTCGAAACTCCGATGTTACCGAATCGGCCGCTTCCTACCGGAGACCGGGTCTTCCAGATGTTATTGGCCGCAGGCCGGAGCACTTAAAGTCCATGCCGCACCCGCGGCTAGAAGCTCCGCAGACCGCGGCTTCAGTATGGTATAGGCCGCAGGCCGACAGTAGGAGCACTTCTTCCAGCGACAGCTGGCAAGGGATCCACTGTAAAATAAATCAACCAGAAGAGCATTACAATCTTCCTCTTCTGCCTACCTCTCACTTTAAAATGTAAAGAAGAATTCAAGGTCTGTATGTCACTCATTCAATTATTTAATAATGTGAGTATTTTCAATGCAAGTATACCATGATGCATCAATATGAAGTTTAAATAATTTAGCAAAATTATAGCTATGAACCCAAATCAGAAGGGATATTATTTATAATCTTCCATTCAAATCAGGAATTACATGACACCTGGTTTATTGTAAAAAGTGTGTAAATGGAAAATTCTTGATATTCATTTAAATATATGAATATGAAAATACTAATTGGTCCCTTGAGACTGTTCTGTTATTTAATTAGAGCACAACATTCTACTTCCAACCACCTATCAACCTTGCATCCATGTTAATTACTATTCTTAGATAAAGGGGAAAAGATGCTAGGTGAAGTCTAATATCTCTCAGTGTCCCAGTATGAAGCTCCAATAATACCTTCCAGCATCTCACTATTGCCTCCATAATATCCTACAGTATAGCATGATCTCCATAATCATCTAAATCCCATTGATCCCAATAATATTTCTCAGTATCTAATATTAAACCTAATAATAATCCACAATACCACACTATTGACCCCAATAATATTTACATACTCCCATTATTCACTTTAATAATGCTTCAAGGTATTGAACCCCATGCACACAGTTTGCATTGACTGACTCCAATACCTCCCAGAACCCATTTTGTTTTACCCAAATAATATCACACAATATCCCATGGTGCCCCAATCTTAATATTATCTCCCAGATTATCACTATTAAACCCAATAATACTTCCCAGTATCCCAGTATCGGTCTAATTATACATCACACTGCTCACCATTGACTTAATTGGACCTTCCCATTATTCGACAATTGACCACAATAATAACTCCCAGTGTCCCTCTACTGACTTCAATCAGACTTCACAGTATTCCACTTTGGAATCCAAAACTTCAGTAACCAAATTATTAACCATTGTAATTCCTCCCAGTTGGTTGACTACAATTATACCTCACAGTTTCCCAAGAAGGGCGCCGGAAATAGCTCATGATTTCCCACTACTGACTCAAAAATGATTTCATATTGTCTTGCTACAGACACAACAATACATCAGGGTATCCTGCTTTTAAGCCACAGAAATGCAGTGCATTAGCTGTATTGACCACATTATAACTTCTCAGGTTCCTGCAAATGACTCCTGTCATACTAATTAGTATTCCACTATTGAACATAATAACATCTCAGAGCATCCTGCTATTGATCACAATGCTTCATCCTAGGCATCGATATTTATTCTAAAATCATCTAAATAGCTTAAATGTATGTTGGGCATAGGTGTACATGTAGTCTAATTGTGATAATTTCAATAATTTAAAAATGGGAAAGTAACTAATATTTTGGGATAATTTGTGTGAATCAGGAAAATAACAGAATTCCATCCAGAAAGGGAGGGTTGCAAATCCAATTAATTTTCCTTCCATTTAGATCAGCAGAAGTACAATTGGTATTCATAGCAAAAGGATTTGAGTATAGGAGCAGGGAGGTTCTACTGCAGTTGTACAGGGTCTTGGTGAGACCACACCTGGAGTATTGCGTATAGTTTTGGTCTCCTAATCTGAGGAAATACATTCTTGCCATTGAGGGAGTACAGAGAAGGTTCACCAGACTGATTTCTGGGATGTCAGGACTTTCATATGAAGAAAGACTGGATAGACTCAGCTTGTACTCGCTAGAATGTAGAAGATTGAGGGGGGGTCTTATAGAAACTTACAAAATTCTTAAGGGGTTGGACAGGCTAGATGCAGGAAGATTGTTCCCGATGTTGGGGAAGTCCAAACAAGGGGTCACAGTTTAAGGATAAGGGGGAAATCTTTTAGGACCGAGATGAGGAAAACATTTTTCACACAGAGAGTGGTGAATCTCTGAAATTCTCTGCCACAGAAGGTAGGCGAGGCAAGTTCATTGGCTATATTTAAGAGGGAGTTAGATGAGGCCCTTGTGGATAAAGGTATCAGGGGATATGGAGAGAAGGCAGGTACACGATACTGAGGGATGATCAGCCATGATCATATTGAATGGTGGTGCAGGCTCGAAGGGCCGAATGGCCTACTCCTGCACCTATTTTCTATTTTTCTATGTTTCTATGTATATCACTTTTCTAAGCTTTCTTTCTCTTCTCCCATTATTTTATTTATACCCAGGACAATCTCCATGGATTGTCACCTTGTCATGGTGGAGAAACTTGTGTGGACCCGAGATCCTGAGAGCGATGCCGTCTGGAGCTATGCTCCTGGAAGGGCCACCCATGGCGGTAAGGTTGAGGGGGAGGTCTCTGACAAAGAGCAATCCAACCAAGACCTCAACAGTGGAACAAGCGGAGGACGATGGCTGACCTTAGTGGAGCGCACAACCGCTTGGAAGGCGGATGAAGGCTGCAGCAGAAAAGGGTCTCCGGTCGGCTTGGACTCCATGCCACTGGATCCTGACCCAGATCCGTTAAGGACCATGAGGAGGCTGTCTGTGCACCAGTCTCCCCACGTTAAACAAAGTCACGCACAGGCGTCCTCCATATGGGGAATAGCACCCTGGAGACACCTATGGTCAGCCATGACTGAAGGGGGCCAAAGAAGAAGAAGACCCAAGACATTCAAATTATTTAATTGAGAACATATTGATAGTGTTTGAGTTTCATTACTTTGTGAACATTTGTTATTTCATCATTCCATTTACCCAGCTTCTGAGATGAAAACTTGCCTTGTTGATAGTTTTACGGTTTCTTGTTCTAATTTATTTCCAATATTCTGAAAAGTAGCATCTTTCAAAACTAAACATAAAATAATTTTATTGGCATATAAATTACCCTGAAGAATGTTGCTAACTATTCACATATTTAAAAAATGTACATTCCAGTGACTTCCTTCATATATGCCGATTAATCCAGACCTTAATCCTCCCTAGTTTAAGACAAAAGCAAAATGTTTGCAATAATTTTATGACATCAAATTATTAAAAAATAATGCATTGGCCTGAACAGTAAACCTCCTATGGTGAGGCAATTAAAATACTTGAAAATTCATTTTTATGAAAGCCTTTGACTGAATCCATATATTTCTCCTAAAACCCAGCAGTTAATTAAATTCCCATGTCCAGAAGGAAATATATTTTGATGTTTGAATAAATAATTGTTGATCGATATTCTGCAAGATTAATAGAATAAAATACAATGCCTTGTCAAGTAGGTGAACAAACAACAAAAAAATTCTAAGTTCTGAAGAAATGTTGAAGCAATGGAACTATTGCTTCATGTCACAAAACAAGAGGCCATGTTATCTATTGTGGCTGCACAGGCTCCTTGCTAAAGTAATCCAGCACCAATTATATTCTCCCATTGTAACCACATGTCTCTCTGCCTCAAATTAATTACCTAATTTTCAGTTACTGCTAGACTATGTGGGACCCGCTGGGACCCATGTTCACATGGGAGGGCTGGTCCCCCAATGCAATATTCCACCTATCCACCAATTCGAATATTGGTGGCCAGTGGGGGGGGGGGGGGGGGGGCTTTCTGGAGTGCTAGTATGGGTGTTGTGGGCTGAAGGGAATGGTTTCCAGAGGGCTTGTATGGACATTGTGGGCTAAATGGATTCTTGGGGTGGCAGCTCAGTCACTCAAGCCTGATGTGCTGGCAGCTCACTCAGGGCTGGTGGGCTGGCAGTTGACTCACAACCATTCTTTGAAATTTCATTTCAAGCAGAGTGCAAGGCCATCAAATTCAAATGCAGTTTCCTACCATTTCAAGCAGGGTGCAAGGCCAGCAAATTCAAGTGCAGTTGCTCACCACTTCAAGCAGGGTGTAAGGCCACCATATTCAAGTGCAGTTTCATACCACTTCAAGCCGGGTGCAAGGCCACCAAATACAGGTGCAGTTTCCTACCACTTCAAACAGGGTGCAAAGCCATCAAATTCAAGTGCAGTTTCATGCCATTTCAAGCAGGGTGCAAGGCCACCAAATTCAAGTACAGTTTCATGCCACTTCAAGCAGGGTGCAAGGCCACCAAATTCAAGTGCAGTTTCATGCTACTTCAAGCAGGGTCCTAGTCCACCAAACTCAAGTGCAGTTTCATAACACTTCAAGCAGGGTGCAAAGCCATCAAATTCAAGTGCAGTTTCATGCCATTTGAAGCAGGGTGCAAGGCCACCAAATTCAAGTGCAGTTTCATACCATTTCATGCAGGGTGTAAGGCCAACACATTCAAATGCAGTTTCATACCATTTCAAGCATAAAACCACCATACAACTCCACAAAACACCACATAAACACCACACTCACAGTTCAGTAGACATTCAGTGTGTTCAGTTGATTCACAGCTCAGACAGAGTAAGATGGCCAAAAATCACAGCCGTAAGTGGCAGCGTTTTTTCTAATCAATATTCAGAACACCAGGAAGTGGTCAAGATCACTTTTAGTTATATAGATAGCATGAATGCAATTAAACAAGAGGGATTTTAGAAAAAATTTCAGAAGGACTTTGCTGGGACTGGAGAGCTTTAGTTATGAGGAAAGAATAGATGGGCAAGAACTATTTTCCCTGAAGAAGTTGTCTATTGTCTATTGAAGGAGGCTAAAGAATTACCTTATGGAGGTGTATTAAATCACTAGATTAAGTGGAACCCGTTGGGTCCCTTGTTCACATTGGAGGGCTAGTCCAATGTGAACATGTATGGGTGTTGTGGACCAAAGGGACTGGTTTCCAGAGGGCTAGTATGGACATTGTGGGCCGAATGGATACTTTGGCTGGCAGCTCAGTCACTGACGCCTGGTGGGCTGGCAGCTCGGAAACTGCCAGATATTCTGCCCAAAACGGGTGAGAGACTTGGTGAGAGAAGGGGGAGCGGGTGGAGAATCAATTTTAGACATTTTTCATCTTATTCTGCAGATCACAGCAATGAAGGGTGAAAGTCTATCCTTGCCTGGATCTCAAAGAGAGCCAATGAAAGGAGGGAGAAAAATACTGGGGTGAGGTTTAATACTTGCAGGGGGAATACTTACTGATGGGCTGATGGGACTCCTCCTGGGCTAGTACAGGCCTGATGTGCCGAAGGGGCTCTTAAAAAAAAAAAAGTGAAATCTTAGTGAAAGACACTTTTTCTGGACTTTTCCTGGCTTGGCATGGGCCTATTGGGCCAAAATGCTCCTCCTTGGCTAATACGGGCATTTTGGCAAAAGGGATTCGTTTCTCAGCTAATAGGCGCCTTGTGGGCCGAAATTAGTGGTTTCATGCAGGCCAAACAACACATTTCACTTCCATTTCCATTGCAGTTTCCAGCACAGGGCAGGCCGAACAGCTCATTGCATTTTCATTTCACTTCCATTGCCGTTGCAGTTTAAAGCACAGGGCAGGATGAACAGCTGATTGCATTTTCATTTCACTTCCATTGCCATTGCAGTTTCAAGCACAGTGCAGGCCAAACAGCTCATTGCATTTTCATTTCATTTTCATTACCATGGCAGTTTCAAGCACAGGGCAGGCCAACAGTTCATTGCATTTTCATTTCATTTCCATTGCCATTGCAGTTTCAAGCACAGGGTAGGCCAAACAACTCATTTCATTTCCATTAAGGGCTAACAAGTCATTTATTGCAAGTACATTGCTGACTCACAGTTCAGTTGATTCACAGCTTAGAATGAGAGTCGTGGCCTCTCCCTCGCGATCTTGCAGAGTGACTGAGTCACGTCCAGGCATCCGGAGTGTTATAGTCCTCCCACCCCCACTCCCCCCTCCCGGAAGGGGCATTACCTTCATTGCAGTGATCAACAGGCGAGAGGATCTAAAGGTTTTTTTAAACACTCATAATTTTTTTATTATTCATCGATGGGAAAAATCCTCGGGGCCTGCTCAGCGGAGGAGGACTATGAGTAAGATGGCCAAAGATCATAGCGATATATGGTAGCGTTTTTCTAAAATTAATATACAGTGCAGACAGGAAGTAGACAAGATGAGACTTTTAATTATATAGAGAAGGGGCATGACTGACTTGTATGGTCACAGTCTTTGGCCCAGGGTCAAAGACACTAAAAATAGAGAGCTTAGGTTTAAGGTGAGAGAGAGGAAGCATATAAAGGAAACAAGGGGCAAGAGTTGATGGGTATATGAAATGAACTGTCAAAGGAATTGGAAGAGGCAGGAACAATTGCAATATTTAAAATACATTTTGATAGGTACCGGGATAGGAAAATGTTTAAAAGAATATGGGTAATTTGTGGGCAAATGGAATTAGCTCAGGGTGGCACCTTGATTGGCATGTACAAGTTGTGCTGGTGGGTGCTGTATAACTCAGTGACTTATGTTAACTAATGTACTAACTGGAATTGTGAAAACAAACATCATCATTTTCATAGTTGAAAACATCAATGGGCACGGTGCCTTACAATGCTCTGTACGACAGTGATCACAACTTCTACTGAAGTGTGGATGGCTGTTGGCTCGCTCTGAGCTCATCCGCCCTTTGACAGATCTCGTTTTTAGTCCTGCTGGGGGTCCACAG
Source organism: Amblyraja radiata (assembly GCF_010909765.2). NCBI lineage: Eukaryota > Metazoa > Chordata > Chondrichthyes > Rajiformes > Rajidae > Amblyraja > Amblyraja radiata. Next base: position 79,218,002 of record NC_045957.1, read on the forward strand.
CCCCCTCCTCACCTGGCAAACCAAGTGGGGGAGACGCTTTAGTCGCCGACTATCCGACCATGGAGCAGGTAGCACGGGATTACATTGTACCCATGCCGGGGGAGAACTCCTCCTGACCTGACCTTAAAACAAACACAAAAACAAACACTATTTCTAATTTTACTAGGGAAGGTATCATGAGATGCATTGCCCCGTTGTTAACAATTTTCTATTTTAGTCTAATTTACTTAATTCTGATATTGTACTGACCATTGTGCTGCCATTTTGTTCAAATTCTATCGAATCCCATTTCAGTTAATTTGAGTTTATTGTCATATGCACAGAGATACAGGCACAACAAAGATCTTGCTTGCAGCAGCATCACCAGCTTATGGACTCAGATAATATACAAAGACATAAATCACGCACAAATGACACGTAAATTACCCTAATTCTACAAGACACTGAAAAGAAAAAGAAACTCGATGAAAAAAAGATATTAGTGCAAAAATACATGATTGGAAAACAAGTCAATGGTAGTGCGAGAGGTGGTCTTTGGTGTTCCATGGCCGAAGTCAGATTAGTGCAAGAACCCAAAAGTTGTAGAAATAACATTGTTCCATAACCTGGTGGTATAACGCTTTTGCCTTTTATACTTCCTTTCTGACAGTAGCAGCAAGAAGAAAGCCCAGATGATGGGAATTGTTGTTCGTAGATGCTGCCTTCATATGGGAACTCCTCATGCAAATTATTTTAATGGTGGGGAGGGATATGCACATGTTGGATTGGGCCGAGTCCACCACTCTCTGCAGCCTCTTGTGTTCCTGTGCATTAGAATTACTGAACCTGGCCAAGGTGCAACCAGTCAGGACACTTTGTAGAGATTTGTTAAGAGTACTCAGTGACATGCCAAATCTTTTTAAACTTCTAAGAATGCAGATGTGCTGGCTTGCCTTTTTCATAATTACATCTCACTTGCTGGGCACAAGACAGGTCATCTGAGATGTTAATGTCCAAGAATTTGAAGTAGCTAATTCTCCACCACCAACTCATCAATGAAAATGGTCTCTCAGGTTCTCTTAGTTGAAGCCAAAAATTAGTTCCTTTATTTTGGTTTAGTTTAGTTTCGAGATACAGTGTGAAAGTAGGTCCTTCGTTACACCAAGTGCATGCCAACCAACAGTCGCCCAGCACGCTAGTTCTATCTACATTAGAGGGATAATTTACCAAAGCCAATTAGCCTACAAACTCGCACATCTTTGGGATGTGGGAGGAAACTGGATCACCCAGAGAAAACCAACACAGTCACAGGGAGGATGTGCAAACTCCCTACAGACAGCATCCATAGTTAGGATCAACCCTGAGTCTCCAGTACTGTAAGGCAGCAACTCTACCATTACGCCACCCGTCTGGTTGATATTGAATGTGACATTGATATTGCAGCAGCACTCAACCAGGTGTTCTGTGTCCCTCCTGTTGATTGACTCATCCCCACCCGTGATTCGGCCAACCACAGCGGTATAATCGGTGAATTTGTAAATGGCATTGGAGCTGTTCTTACCCACATATTCATGGGTGTTAAGAGAGTAGAGCAGGGAACTAAGTACGCAGTCTTAAAGTGCACCTCTGTTGATGGTCAATGAGGAGGAGATGTTGCTACCAATCCACACTGATTGAGGTTTGCCGATGAGGAAGTCAAAGACCAAGTTACAAAGGGAGGCACAGAGGCAAGGCCCACATCTTAGAGCTCTAGACAGCGAGGAACAGTTGCCTGACATATGTGTTCCTGTTGTCCAGATGATCCAGAGAAGAATGGAGAGCAAATGAGACAGCATCTGCTGCCGACCTGTTGTGTCTCTCCACATTGAATTGGTCCAAGTAATTTCTAAGGCAGAGTTGATTTGGTCAATAACAAGTAAGTTACAATTAAAACACAAAGTACATGTTATCACACCAGGATAAGCACTCAACTAAGAAAACCAAGCCCAAAGTATTATCTAACTAAATATACCAACATGCTAAGGACAATAAATAACTCTGTATACAAAAACCAGCTACCTACATGTTAACTAGCTCTTAAAAAAACAACTAATCATATAGATGTGAGTATATCATTGGGCTTATCAAGTGGGCATCTCCCTTTACTGGTGTGTCATTGAGTTATGCCCACAACACGTCAGGAGGGCTCACCAGTTGGTTCTGGCATCCCAGAACAACTCCCCTCAATACCTGCTCTCACCACCTATGCCACCAGTGTCCACTAAATAAAGGAAGATGCAGCCAATTAGCTAACTCTAACAAATGTTAAACACCTGCATCCTCTCTTCCACTAATCATAGCCCATCATTAAACTTGTATCACTACAAATATCACCTTTGCATAAGACTGGCACACACTTACACAGACAACAATTATATAGAAATACACATACTGCATGTCATACGTTTTCTTTCTGCCCCCAACTGACACTATTTCTTCTCCAGCAAATCCACCTACTGCCTTGCTCTTCTGTTTCTGACATCTGCTTTATGCCCTGACATGAAATCTGTCCACACATTTCTAGCTCTTCAAATAGTGACGCGTTTGATCTCGCTATGAAACCTCTACAACCCACCTCTACCAGATGTACTCTTGCTCTCCATCCTCGCTGCTCAATTTCTGCAGCCGTCTACATATCTAAGCGTTTTCCTTTCATAAGCCGCATACACTAAGATCTCCCAAGGCACCGTCAGTTCCATAAAATAAACTATCCGCTGACTAACTTACCATAACACAAGTTCAGGCCTCAAACTAGTACTAATTATTTCCAGCGGAACAACAAGCTTTCCTCCCAAATTTACCTGCATCACCCAATCATTGGCTCCCTGTAACTGGCCTGACTCATACCTGTCTGAAAACATCCCCCCTCTACCTTTCTCTCCCTCACAAGATGAGTCACTACACTACCATTCCTGATGCCTACTGAATTCAGTTGTGCTCTCTTCCTCTCAATTGCTGCAGCTATGCACTTCAAAACCTGGTTAGGCCGCCAAGCATACCGACCCTGAGAAAGATTAGTTCTACATCCTGACAGAATATACTTCAACGTTGCCATGAACACAAGGGACACGCCGGGTCCACACCTACTCATTGTTTGAGGTTCTGTGGTGATGGCAGCACATCATAAATAGCCCTTATAAGGAAATCATAAGACCCGCCTCCATGCACCACAGGTCCCTCCAGCTAAACCTCCTCCTTTCTACACCTTCCCAGTTCATTCACTGTCCCTGCTTAACCTGACCTACTGCCCTTATGCATCTCACTGTTTCCTCCTGACAACGTACCAGATCTACAACCAATTTCCTCCCCTCTGTTGGACGTGCCTTACTTCACATTGGTTTCCCTGTGCTAAGCCCTAAACATCCTTTCCCTTGCTGCACCCTACCAACAATGCCTGTATGCCTCAGCGCTGTTTGTGCTTCTTCTACTGCCTGCTTTGAGTTCCACTTCCTCCCTCTAGTTACACTAAATTCCAGATTACTAACTAAGATATCCTTGCCCCCTGATAATTGCAACTCTAACCTCACCTTAGCACACTTAAACTCCTCTGTTAGGCTGGACAATGGTAAATGGAGAATACCTTTTCCATATAAAGCCACATTACTGAGATACTGTGGAACTCCTAACCATTTCCTAATATATGAACTAACCAATCTCTCTAACCTTCCCACCTTAGAATTTGGCACCTCATACGATACTGTCAATGGCCACATCAACCTAGGGAATAGCCCAAACTGCAAACAATTCATTACGATGCATGTCAGTGCTGCACTTCCCACAATTCACAGCAACTCTCTCATCTTCCCCCAGATTCTGCCATTCACTTAGACATAAGAGACAATTCACAGTGGCCAACTAACCTAACAAACTACATGTCTTTGAGGGGAAACTGGAGCACTGGGTGGAAAGCAACATGGTCACACGAAGTGTAGGAAGGAACTGCAAATGCTGGTTTGCATCGAAGCTAGACACAAAATGCTGGAGTAACTCAGCGGGTCAGGCAGCATCTCTGGAAAAAAGGAATAGGTGATATTTTGGGTCGAGAGTCTGAAGAAGAGTGCTCACAGGAAGAATGTGCAAACTTCACTCAGACAGCGCTGCAGATCAAGATTGAACCATGTCTCTGGAGCTAGAAAGCAGCAGTTCTGCCAACCTGCAAGTTTATTTTTTCACATATGTCCCTGGCCATTTTAATATATCCTTGGGTCTTGTGCAACATAATTTAGATTTGTCGGAACTAAAAAAGTAATATGAATCTTAAGGGACAAAAAATAGCCTGAAGTTGTTTATTTGTTGGTAATCAAAAACTGGGAGACTGGTGATTGGCAACATTCTCAAACACTTTTTACAGATTAGACTGGGAAAGTGCTGCTGACCAACAAATGTGTTCAACCAAGACCCATGAATAGCACAATTTCTTTTTAAAAAAATCATATGTACACAAGGGAATGACATAATTAATGATCATTCCATGGAAAATGCATGGTGCAGCTAGTTTAACAACTTCTGCAATGTTTTGGACTCCATCATTAGGAATGGACTGTGGACAGTCTCTGCAAATGTAACTGTTCGTAATTCATTTCCCTTCCAGCTTGCTTCTGTTCAGCATGCAAGCCATGGTGCTAACCGATGGGCTGCAACAGAATCATTTTCAGTGAGGATTAGGTTCAACTAAGGGTGCATCATTATCCCAAGTCTTTCCCCTATCCATTTTGCTGCAATGTTCCATCTCACTTCCAACCAACCTTTGCACATCAGTGAAGCTATTTTTCAGAACTGTAGGGAAAAATCTCAACCTCCAGCAACCACATCCTAGATCCAATATCCCCAAGACCTCAGTAGTCAAGCTGCAAAGTGCAGATGATGCTTGCAATCGGGCCTGCACAGACGCCGAGCTCCAAACTCTAATTGCACCAAAGCATGCAACAGAAGATGCGAGCTTATGTTCAACATCTGCACCTCTAAGGCCGACCTGCACTTGTCACACTACACTACTCTCTGACAATAAATGTCTATGGCAACACTCTAAAAGAATATGGACCACTTTCTATATCTCAGCAGCCTCCTCGCAATGGAGGTAGAATCTAGGATGAAATTCACCACAATCTTCAACATGACATCATGCCTTAAGGGGCGGCACAGTGGCGCAGCAGTAGAGATGTTGCCTTACAGTACCAAAGACCCAGGTTTGAACCTGACCTTGGGTGCTGTCTATACGGAATTTGTACTTTCTCCCTGTGACTGAGCAGGTTTTCTCCGGGTGCTCCAGTTTCCCTCTTTCCAAAGACGTGCAGGTTTGTAGGTTAATTGTCTTCTGTAAAATGTCCCTAGTGTGTAGGATTGAACTAGTGTGAACGGGTTATCGCTAGTCAACGGGAACTCGGTGGGCCAAAGGGCCTGTTTCCACAATGTATCTCTAAAACAAAATAAAACTAATGAATTGAAGAAAGATATATTTGATGATCATACATCAAACCTGCAAGCACCTCATGGAAATGGGAAAATATCATCAATATTTTGTCCAGAAAATTCTTCAAATTCACTGAAAGTACAAGTGAGCCAAATTAGTGTTGTCGTCCAGCCCAACAATCAATTTGCTTTGTTGGGCAGGCCACCTTGTTCATACTTCCAGTATCACAGTCCCAAAGCAGACATTCTATTTTGAGATCTGTTGTGGGAGGAGGTAACCGAAACAAACAGAGAGACTCAAGGATGTATACATTCCTTGTGCAATGTTCCCTACTGACACCAGGAAACCTCTGTCCAATACTGCCCAAAGTAGAAAAGTAGTTTTTGGGATGGGAATGAGATGGTTGACTCCACACATCAGGATCACGTAGAGACCATGTGTCTGCCGGAGTCAAAGCATTTATAAACTACCCATTTGCTCACCTTGTCAGCCACCACCTACCCAATCTGCGGAAGAATCCATTGGTCCTCCAATGGCCTCATTAGCCAACTCAGAAGCTGCAAACTGGAGTGGATGTAAGTCATCCTCGATCCCAATGGATTGCCTAAAAAGAACAGTCTTCCTTCACAGTACGCTAGGCATTATAATCAGTAGTGGAGATTAAAATCAGGAATCCATCCTTTTGAGCTCGGTGGGATCAAGTATGTGGCATTTAGTGTATTGGTCGGCTGAATTTTCTCAATCTTCAACAACCTCCAGCCAGGCATCATTTCACCAGGGTTTTTTGTTTGTTACAGTTTGCAGTTAGGACAACAATACTATTTGTAGGGGGCGCTCCTCTGTGTGCAGCCATGTCAGCAGCGCGTTAGTTTTTCCAGCTTTTTTTTATTTTTTAGTATGTTTTAAAGTGTGTATTTTGTGTTTCTCGGTGTGTTTTGTGTGGGGGGTGGTGTGGGGGGGTGAGGGGGAAACCGCTTCGGTCGCCTCCTCCATGGAGAGGCGACTTTTTCCAGGTCGCCTCCCCGTGGCCTAACATCAAGGATCGACGCGGCCTTTCCCGGAGACACGCCTGGGGCTTCTGCGGCGGGCGCAGCGTGGACTCTTGGCGTGGAGCGGGCGACCCTCGCTGGGGCTCGCTGGAGGGGAGCACTCCGTTTCGCTGGCCCGGGGCAGCCGGCAGCCTGAAGCCGCGGTCTGCAGAGCTCCAGCTGGTGTGGCGTCTACAGCCCGGCATCCCTCGTGGGGGACCCGGGGGAAGACGAAGCCATCACTGCCGGCCCGTGGCCAACTTCTACCGCGGGTGCGGCATGGACTTACCATCACCCCTGGAGGGGAGCTTCGACCGCCGGCCCTGCAGTCTACGGTGCTTCTGGCTGCGGCGGGGACTTTAAATCTCGACCGCCGGCCTGCGGCCTACAACAATCTAAAGCCGCGGTCTCCGGTGAGGAAGAGCCGATCCTGGACTGACTGGACTCTGGTCCTGTACACGGGGGGGGGAAATGGAGGAGGACTGGCCAAATTTTTGTGCCTTCCACCACAGTGATGAATGCTGTGGTGGATGTTTGTGGTACAGTTTTATTGTGTGTTCTTTATTATTGTACTGCTGCTGACAACCCAAATTTCCACCAACCCTGGTTGTGTGGCAATAAATTATCTATCTATCTATCTATCTATCTATCTATCTATCTATCTATCTATCTATCTATCTATCTATCTATCTATCTATCTATCTATCTATCTATCTATCTATCTATCTATCTATCTATCTATCTATCTATCTATCTATCTATCTATCTATCTATCTATCTATCTATCTATCTATCTATCTATCTATCTATCTATCTATCTATTTCTACCAGTATTCTGTGTTATTAGAACCTGGTGCTGGTTCATAATGGAAGCACAAAGGAAAGAAGAATCAGAAGGTTGAAAACGTTTGTAGTTATTTTTTTATAAGGGATTTTTATCATTTGTCTTGAGCTTTTGAAATAAAAACCTTTGGTCCACTCCTCCCAAAGTGTCCCTCATATTGCCTCTGTTACTATTAACATCCTTGTGCTCTTCCTGCATTTACTGATGCTCGGGAACTTAACATGCACATCTCCGGTGATTAGATCATTTCCACTTCTGCTCATGGACTGAGACCATCCTCAAATTTGTCCTTCAACCTGACTAGCTTTGGGTTTTTACTTACAATGAAGAAATATTGGTCAAATCATAATAAATGGATCTAGTCACTTGGCATTAAAAGAACAGAGTGCTATTAAGATTTGGTATGTCTTTCCACCTCATGTGATGTGTCCAACAGTTTGCAGGCTCTCTTAGTTTACATATTGATAAGACTGCTTACAAATTTGTGAGCATTGAGATAATAACCATACCTAATTATACCTTTTGAGTTTCTTGATTTGAAGTAGAATTCTGTAATAACCATAATTACCAATTTGAATCATTTTCTTTCTTTCCGTTTCAACAACAATTTAGCAGATCTGGAGAAGGCAACAGCAATTTTCTCGTCACCAGAGTGTCTGTCTGTTGTCAGCAGGTTGGGGCATTCAATGAGCTGTAGAAGTCATTTAAATACAAAAAATACATCTATCACATTGAAGGCACAATAAACATATCAGAAATAAATTATCATCACCATTTTTCCTCATAAAGCAGCAAATTTAAAAGTAAACAGTGTCCAAATGTCAACATAAGTGATGCCTGCAGTCTAATTCTAAATTTAAATCAATATATTTGTCTTAATAGTACTTAATTTACGTAATATTATTTTCAATTGCTGTAACCTTGCAGTTTAGAGTTAATGATTATTGAGTGAAGGATAAACTGAGAATGCTCAGTAAGCATCCAGAGAATATGGGGGCGAATTCAGAAGCAACAAGGTCTTATAAAGTAGGTCTGAAGAAATCATTATACAGGGTAGCATAGTGGCACAGCTGATAGAACTGTTGCCTCAACAAACCAGAGACCAGCGGTCGATCTTGGTATTGACTGCATGGGTTTCCTCTAGGTGGTCCACTTCCCTTCCACACCCTAAAGGGCCTGTCCCACTAACACAACTTTTCAGCAACTGTCTTCGACCTGGATCGAGCTGGATCAACCGTCAGCAATGAAACCGCGAGCTGGATCGACCGTCAGCACACACACACACACACTCAAACAAATTGCAAAGGCGGGGGCTAGGGAAAGCGGGGGAGTGCTGGCTCAAATTCACACCTGTGATGAACAGGAAGGTAAAAGGCGGCTGGCACAGTGTACGGTAATTCCTTTAGAGAGCGGAGGGGGGGGGGGGGAGAAGGGGAGAGAAGGGGAGAGAAGGGGCGGAAAGGGGGAACAATGGGGAGAAGGGGAGAGAAGGGGTGAGAAGGGGGGAGAAGGGGGGAGGAGAAGGAGTGGGGACACTTTTAAGAAGCCAGACAACTTTTAATAAAGTTTAGCAGGTATTTAACATTACCGGTCGGTTTTCTTTGGTTCTGAAAACTCCAATGAGCCAATTAAAATGCCTGGTCAGCAAAGGAGATTGCCTACGGCTACCTCGACTGCCTATAACTACATGCCGACCCCACTACCACTTCAAAAGAACCATGCCGACCAATTTTTACTCGCGGAAACTTTTTCCGCATGCTGAAAATTTTTCCTCAACCTAACTGAGACCGTGAGTATGCGGGAACTTCCCTCGAGCATGAAGGAGAGTTACAGTGACCTCCTAGGACCACCTAGGACCACGTGTCGACCATGCTGCAAGCTTGAGTCGAGCGCAAACTCTTATAATCTCGCAAATTAGATCCCGGCAGTGGGACAGGCCCTTAAAGACATGTGGATTTGTCAGTTAACTTGCTCTGTAAATTGTCCCTAGTGTGTAAAGAGTGGATGTGAAACAGGTGTAGTGGCCATTTGGCCTATTTTGCATGTCATTGTGGATGGCATGTTCCTTTAAATTTTAGCCAGCCCGTTATAATGTGGGTGGGATTTTATGACGTGTCTTGGGGCGTGTTTATGCAGCTTAACTGCTTGCGTGTTAGTTTAGTTGGGAATTCGTTTTGGACAGGAGAGGGAGAAGGTTTATCCTTCGACCATGTCAAGCATGTCAAGCATGTCAAGCATGTCAAGCATGTCAAGCCTCATGTGAAGAAGAAGACACGAAGAGTTTTCTAGTATCTGAAGCAATGCGCTGGAGTTCGAAGAAGATAGCTGGAACAAGTCGGAAAACCTTGGATGTATCTTACTGTTTTATATCTACAATAAAGAAAATATTCATTAAAAGACTGTGTGCTGAAGCCAGAAAGTAGAAGCTCTGTAAGTCTCTGAGGCAGCTTGCATGCGTACCGAAGATATTCCCCTTATCCCCTCTCAACCAATTAGTGGCTAGGGAGTTAATTTCCTGAAAGATCTGAAAAATCTGCCGCTACATTAAGTCGAAGGATACCTCCGGCAGGGGGTAATTGCCAGTCCCTGAGATAGGGACAGAAGATCGAAGTGCGAAGGCTAAGACCTAGGAGAGGTGCGGCCAGAGCAGGACGAAGGCTAAGACCTCGAAAACGCGCAGCCAAAGAAGATTGGTTCCAATCGTGGAACTGAAGAAGATCTCGGCCAGGAGGAGCCTTGAGGTCTATCAACAGCATCGGAACGCATCGGAAGACGTATCACTGGATTGTGAGTACGAATTGATTATTACCTTTTGAATTAAAATTACGGTTTTAATTGAAAGAATTCTGTAATAGAGCTCAACAAGCTGTTTTCTCCAGCGTGTCTGGGAAAGGCAGACCGACCTTGGATTGTTTTGAATCAAAGAGATAAAGGAGCATTCCATTGGAATTAGCATCATTTATTTTGCACCTGGAATTAGAGAGAGGTTCTCTACATTATCAGTATGTTTTAGTTTTGGAAGAAATTGTTGATAATAACAAAGTCACTCAGAAGCAGAGACTTTTTTTCGACTAATTTAAAGACTTGGCAATCTGCCAAGACCTCTTTTAAATCATGAAGGAAGATGAGGGCAGAGCTATGCCAGAAGAGCCACATGGTGGTGAAGAAAGACCAGCCAGACAACTTAAACTCACTGAGAAAGGTCGAAGTTATGTTCTCAAGGAGGCTGAATTGGATAGGAACAAGTTGGGGAAGAAGATTAGAAAGCTGTTTGAAAGTGTGAAGACACTCATGGAATCAGAAGAGAACCAGGACAAGGTGGAAGAGAAATTACACCTGATAAGTAGCCTTAACCATGAGCTGAAAGAGAAGCAGGACACACTGCTGGAGGCAGAGCGTTCTCCAGAGGAGCGTGAAAGACATTTTAAGTGGGATTGTGAAAATACGGAGTATTATGATGAATCCAAAGAAGTTGTAGAAGGATGGTTAGAGCAAGTTAGCAAAAGTAAAGGTAGCAGAAAAGAAGATAGCCAGCCAGAAGAAGAAGGTGATGAAATAGCACCGGAAGACAGTATCTCAAATGTATCTTCACAAAGATCAGGCCGTAAATCTGGAAGCTCAGGGCTTCTGCTCGTTTGGGAGCAAAGGCTGAGTTAGCAGCGCTCTCAATAGAAGCGGATGCTATGAAGAAAAAACATGAGATGGCCTGACAGCAAGATGAGACAAAGCGACAGCAAGATGAGACAAAGCGACAGCAAGAAGAGATGATGCAACAGATGGCCCGACAGCAAGATGAGACAAAGCGACAGCAAGAAGAAATGGCGCGATGTCAGGAACAACTGGAATTAGATACAAAGTTGAAGGTGGCTAAAGCCAGAAGGGACATACTGGAAAGTGAAGGGTCTAGATGCAGCTCTAGATCATCAAAGGCGATAAGCTCTAGACAGAGAGCCAGACCTGCTCAGAGTGAATTGGCAGTTGAATCGATTCCACGGTCAAAGTCCACAGGATACCTTGGATTGGAAAACCTAAATAGGTTGAGTGAACCTTCAGCTCAGCAAATGGATGCTAGACCGAAACTAGCTACTATAAGAACATCCGTACAAACTCGAGAAGGACCAGTGGACCAAGGAGAAGGGAATCAGGTTGGTCTATTGGCACTGCTACATAAGCAATCTGAATTCAACGAGATTATAGCTCGACGAAATAAATCTCTCATTTTGCCACCAGTTGAAATTCCTACGTATGCTGGAGATCCTTTGGAATATGAAACTTTCGTGAGGGCACTGGAAGAGGTATTAGAGAAGAAAGTTATGGATGAAAAAGAGCGCTTAAGGTTTCTGGTGAAGTACACACAAGGAAAGGTGAAGGGGCTTGTGGAAAGTTGTCAGATGGAGCCAGACAACCAGGGCTATAAAAAGGCGAGAAGATTATTGAAGGAACGTTTTGGTGATGAACAGAGGATTGCGAATGCATACATTGAAAAGGCCCATGATTGGAAAGAAATCAGGCCAGAAGATGTGGATAAATTGAGTGAATATGCAATATTTCTGAGAAGATGTTGCAGCTCGATGAAAAATCTTGGCTATATGGAGGAAATTAATCTTTCAAGTAATATGAGAATCATCATTAGCAAGTTGCCCAGAAGAATGAGAGAAAAGTGGAGAGATAAGGCAGGTGAAATACGTGATAAGAGCAAACAAGTAGCCAGGCTACCAGACCTGGTGGAATATTTAGAAAGAGAAGTACGGTACATGTCAGATTCATGCAGCAGGATTATTGAAGAAGCCAAGCCACTTGCAATTTATAAGGGTTCTACCTATGTCAAAACTAAACAAAAGACAGGGCCTAAGAAAAGCAATTTTGCTACCAATATAATACCTGAGAAGGTGTTAGGTGGTGCAAAAGAGGATGCACCGACCAGAAAGAATGAATTCTGTCCATTTTGTGATGAAGTAGGTCACACCATAAGATGGTGTCGTAAATTTAAGGAAAAGAAATATGAAAAAAAGATGGACTTTTTAAAAAGGAATGGAATCTGCTATGGATGTTTAAAGAAAGGGCACATGGTAAAAGACTGTAAGTGTCCAATAATTTGTGACAAATGTAAGCAGAATCATCCTGATGTGCTTCATACTGTAAAGAAAGAGCCAGATCATACTGAGCAGAAAAAGGAGTCAGCGGATGTAAATGCTATCACCTCGCCTCAAGTAACTGCACATATTGGGGCCGGAGAGAAAGCATGCATTTTCTCTATTTTACCAGTACAAGTGAGAAATAGGGAAACTAATGTAGTGTTGCAAACATATGCATTTCTGGATCATGGGAGTTCAGCTACTTTTTGCACAGAGAATTTGATGAGAAGGTTGGACATTACTGGAGAGAAAGTTAAAATTCAAATGCGTACCATGAATAAAGAAAAGGATTACCAGAGTTATTATATAACAAATATGGAGATATCCAGTTTGGATGAAGATAATTTTATTCCAATTTCAGAGGTTTTCACACATGAAACAATGCCTGTTGGTCGTCAAAATGTACCCAGATGTGAAGACTTACAGCAATGGCCTTACCTGAAAGAAGTCAAAATAACAAATATAAATTCTGATATTGACTTACTTATTGGAACGAATGCCCTGAGAGCATTAGAACCTGTACAGATAATTAGGAGCCAAGGGGATGGACCATATGCTATGAAGACCCTACTAGGATGGGTTATTTATGGCTCCTTGGGTAAGAATAAGGAAAGCACCAGCAAAATGAATTGCCGTGCTGTTGCTGTTAACCAAATATCTACAGGTAAATTGGAAAGGCTGTTAATGAAGCAATATAATCATGACTTCAATGAAAGTACCAGCCAAGAACATGAAGAAATGTCTAGAGAAGAATTGAAATTCTTAGATATTATGAACCATTCAGTTAAGATGAAAAATGGACATTATTGTTTGGATTTACCTTTCAAGAAGGAAAGTGTCAATTTACCAAATAATCGCTATATGGCTGAACAGCGTATTCATGGTTTGAAACGTAAATTTGTTAAGAACACGAAATTTCAAGAGGAATATACAGCTTACAGAATATGATTAATAATGATTATGCTGAAAGGATACCAATGAATCAACTATATCGAGATGATGGAGAGATCTGGTATATTCCGCACCATGGGGTGTACCACTCGAAGAAAGGGACATTGAGGGTGGTCTTTGACTGCGCGGCAGTCTTTAAAGGGACATCACTTAACAGTGAATTACTGCAAGGTCCAGACCTTACTAACTCGCTCCTTGGAGTTCTCATCAAATTTAGGCAAGAACCGATAGCTTTGATGGCTGATATCAGAGCAATGTTTTATCAAGTGAAAGTAACTGGTAAACATATTGATTATCTGCGATTCTTATGGTGGCCTGAAGGGGATGTGCAGCAAGACCTTGTTGATTATCGAATGAAAGTACCTCTTTTCGGAGCAGTGTCATCTCCAAGTTGTGCGAATTTCGCTTTGAGGAAAACCGCAGAGGATAATAAAGATTATTTCCCAGAGGAGGTAATTTCCACTTTGAAAAATAATTTTTATGTGGACGATTGCCTAAAATCCGTATCTACCGAGTTAGAGGCAATTCAAATAGTGAAGCACCTAACCTTTCTCTGCAATAAGGGAGGATTTGTACTTACCAAGTGGGTCAGCAACAGTCGTGCTGTTTTGGAAAGCATTCCACCAGATGACAGAGCCGAAGAAACCAAGGTGATGGATTTAGACAAAGACAACTTGCCAATGGAAAGGGCACTGGGACTGCACTGGTGTGTGGAAACGGATGTGTTTAAGTTTAAATTGTCAATTCAGGAACGACCATGCACAAGAAGGGGTATCTTATCTGTGATTGGTTCAGTATATGATCCTTTGGGATTTCTGGCACCATTTACACTGCCAGCCAAGTTAATTTTACAGAATCTGTGTCGAGAAAAACTTGGTTGGGATGAGAGTATAACTCAAACATCCTCGCACAGTTGGACAGAATGGTTAAAAGACCTCCAAAAAATGTCAACGTTTAAGGTAGATCGGTGTATAAAGCCTAAAACCATTGGTAATATCGGAAATGCGCAACTGCATCACTTTTCGGATGCCAGCGAAAGTGGTTATGGGACTGTTTCATACTTAAGACTACAAGATGTAAACAAAAGAGTGCATGTTGCATTCGTAATGGGAAAAGCCAGAGTAGCACCATTGAAGCAAAAGACGATTCCCAGAATGGAACTTACAGCAGCAGTCTTAGCTGTGAAAATTGACATAATGCTGAAAAAGGAACTGCAATTTCAACTGGAAGAATCTACCTTCTGGACCGATAGTACTACGGTTTTGAAATACATTAACAATGAAAGCAAACGTTTTATGACATTTGTTGCAAATAGAGTTTCCTTTGTACTAGGAGCTACTAATGTTTCTCAATGGAGATATGTTAATACAAAGGAAAATCCTGCGGATGAAGCCTCTAGGGGACAAACAGCAAATTGCTTTCTTAATAACAAGAGATGGATCAATGGGCCAAAGTTTCTTAGTAAGCCAAGTAGAGAATGGCCAAAGCTTGAACTCGGATTTGAAATCTCTACAACAGATCCGGAAATTAAACAAAACATTTCGGTGAATGTGATTGAAAAAAACTCATATGACACCGTGAATAGTTTAATTACCCACTTTTCATCATGGAATAAATTGAGAACATCGGTAGCCTGGTTTCTTAAAATAAAAACAAGATTGTTGATCAAAATTCGGGAAAAGAAACAAATAACAGAAAGTATCTTGGAGAAGAATCCTGCGGAAAGGGTAAAGGAAATCAAATTCCAGACGCAAGTTTTTGAAGCTTCACCTAGCCAACAGTGCCTATGTCTTGATGATCTCCTCAAAGCAGAAAATGCGATCATTTCTTTCTGTCAAAGGCAGAAATACAAAGAAGAGATATTAACATTACAAGCTGGTGGAGAAGGGGTAAAAAGAAGTAGTCAATTGTATAAGCTCGACCCAATTTGGGAAGGAGATCTTCTGCGGATGGGTGGACGCCTAAACAGATTGGCAATGCCTGAAGAAAGGAAACGTCCTATCATTCTCGCTAAGGACTTTTACATAACAACATTATTATTACGGCATATTCATGAACAAATTGGGCATGGAGGAAGAAATTACATGCTATCCCAACTTCGTAAAAAATATTGGGTTACCAAGGCTAATTCAGCAGCAAGAAAGATAATAAAAAATTGCATCATATGCACGCGAGAGCGTGGGAAACTTGGTATACAGAAGATGGCAGACTTGCCTTTGGAGAGGATCACTCCAGACAAACCTCCATTCACAGATGTGGGGGTGGATTATTTTGGTCCTATGGAAGTTAAGAGAGGACGTAGCCTTGTGAAAAGATATGGTGTGATCTTCACTTGTACGGCGAGTAGAGCGGTACATCTTGAAGTTGCATCTACACTCGACACGGACTCATGTATTCAGGCATTAAGGAGATTTATTTGTCGACGGGGTCAAGTTACTTCGTTAAGATCGGATAATGGTTCGAATTTCGTTGGAGCGGATAGGGAACTAAAAAAAGCACTCAAAGACTTAAATCAGGATAAAATCCAATATACTATGCTTCAACAAGGCATAAAATGGAACTTTAATCCTCCTATGGGTTCCCATCATGGCGGTATTTGGGAACGATTAATTCGTATGGTACGAAATGTGCTGCGCTCCGTTCTGAGACAACAAGTTTTGGATGATGAAGGGTTACAGACACTGTTTTGTGAAATTGAGGCGATTTTAAACGATCGACCTATTATGAAAGGTTCTGACGATCCTAATGACCTGGAAGTACTCACACCAAATCATATTCTTCTGCTGAAAACCATTCCAACACTTCCACCTGGGCTTTTTGTAAAAGAAGATTTGTATATGAGACGTAGATGGAAGCAAGTACAATATATGGCAAATCTTTTTTTGGAGGAGATGGATACAAGAGTATTTGCCTTTAATCCAAGAACGACAACGATGGCTAAGGATTAAAAGGAACTTTGTTCCAGGCGACATTGTGTTGGTGGCTGACTCTACAGCATCTAGAGGTTCTTGGTTAATGGGTAGAATACTGGAAATCATGCCTGATGTTCAGGGTTTGGTACGTATAGTGCGACTGAAAACAAAAAACAATGTTTTAATAAGACCAATAACTAAGTTGTGCTTGCTTCTAGAAGGCGAAAGCGAAGATGGAAGAGTCGAGAAAGAATTGTGATTGCAGATATATAGTGCATGCTATTTTTTCCTCATTAGTATGGTGGTTAGTATCCACGCATGGCATGCGGGCGATCGCGGTTTGATTTCCTGACGAGGGAGCCACAGGGTTTTATTCCCTGATATTTTGATTTTGATTTTGATGTATGTTAAGCCTTAATGGCCACTTTTTTGATGTTATTTGGTAATTGCCTCATTATGTATTCGGAACAATTAGGGGCCGGTATGACGTGGCCATTTGGCCTATTTTGCATGTCATTGTGGATGGCATGTTCCTTTAAATTTTAACCAGCCCGTTATAATGTGGGTGGGATTTTATGACGTGTCTTGGGGCGTGTTTATGCAGCTTAACTGCTTGCGTGTTAGTTTAGTTGGGAATTCGTTTTGGACAGGAGAGGGAGAAGGTTTATCCTTCGACCATGTCAAGCATGTCAAGCATGTCAAGCATGTCAAGCATGTCAAGCCTCATGTGAAAAAGAAGACACGAAGAGTTTTCTAGTATCTGAAGCAATGCGCTGGAGTTCGAAGAAGATAGCTGGAACAAGTCGGAAAACCTTGGATGTATCTTACTGTTTTATATCTACAATAAAGAAAATATTCATTAAAAGACTGTGTGCTGAAGCCAGAAAGTAGAAGCTCTGTAAGTCTCTGAGGCAGCTTGCATGCGTACCGAAGATATTCCCCTTATCCCCTCTCAACCAATTAGTGGCTAGGGAGTTAATTTCCTGAAAGATCTGAAAAATCTGCCGCTACAACAGGGACGCACAGAACTAGTGTGAACAGGTGATTGATGGTGGGCATGAAAGATAAATAGTTAAAGCAAGGAAACTTTGACCCACCGAGTCCACGCCCACCATCAATTCAATTCAATCAATCATGATTGAAGAGTCAGTTGCACCTCATTAGGTAGCATATTCACCTCTTGCCCATGCCAATCAACATGTCCCATCTGCACTAGTCCCACTTGCCTGCATTGAACTGAACACAATATTCTTAATGCGGCCTCATCAACGTCTTATATAACTGCAACATGACGTCCCAACTTCTATACTCAGTACTCTAACTGATGAAGGTCAATGTGCCAAAAGCAATTTTGACCACCCCATCAACCTGTGATGCCACCTTCGAGGAACTATGTACCTGCACTCCTAGGTCCCTCTGCTCAATAAAACTCCATAGAGCTAGACATTCACTGTGTAGGTTTAGCCCATGTTAGACTTTCAAAAAAGCAACACCTCGCTTTTTTTGTATTAAATTACATCAACCATTCCTCAGCCCACCTGGCCAACTGATCAAGATCCTTCTGCAAAATCTGACAACCATGTGACAATAATAAACCTAAACCTACAGATATGCATCTCCCCGAATTATAATGTTGAATCCATGCAGGATCAGAAATCTGCTGTTTATTAAAATCCTTTTAATAGTTTTCAAAGTTTTCACAACTGCTTGTTTTTCCGTTCATTAGTGAATAATTTAGCAGCAACCTGGTGGGCCTAGTAGCTGCAGCATTAGCTGCTGTTGAAATAGTCTGTCATTCAAATCCCTTGGCTGTCACTCACCACATTCTTGTCAGCAATGAATGGGTAATATCAGCTCACGGCAAGAACACGAGGTAGAATGGCTAATAAAAGCAAAATGTTCCAAATTGGAAAGGGAAAAGAGGAGAACACAGGGCAGTATTTTGTAATGCAATCAATAACAGGGATTTTTCAGCTCCTATGTTTTAAAAAATCATTTTCTGTGTTTTCTGGATAACCTGAGCAAATTATGTTTCTTTCTGCAATAAGCCGTGTTTACTTCATGAGCAATGCGAGGAGTAAATGCTACCTGCTATGACTGCAGATGTTTGATGCGCTTGACTGAGCTGTGCTGACTGCATTGCACTGATGAATGGTTGGGGTATCAGCAGAGATCTAAGCAGGCAACAGACCACAAAGGTCTACTGCAGGAGACCACCATATGCCTTGTGTATAAAACCTAATTTCTGAAACGTGCCTTTGAAAAGCACTTACTGAAATCAAGATTGAAGCATTTGACACATAATCAATGTTGGCAGTGGTCAAGTTTTTCAAAGGATGTGCAGCTTGCCAAGGGCCTGATAATGATAATAACCTCTTGTGAAGGTTATTACCTAATAGGATTGCTTCTAAAAATAAACCCATTTGCCTGGTCACTCTTGTTTAATGTGCTTGCTAATCCTGTGCCTTTGATCGATGGGTTTAGCCAACCACTAAGCAATAATCATTTCTCAACTATCTGGCACCACTTCCGTGGCCCAAAAGAACACAAATTGAGTACTGGATGAAAAATTGTCTCTGCAGATCATGAATGTCAATGTTTGTCACTCTTCACTCATGATGTTTGCTGCTGCAAAAGTTTCCAGTAAGTTTGATAATTTAGAAAATGCTTTGTAGAACACTATTGTTTTCCTGGGTCCTAACATCGTGGAGCTGGCGGCCTCCAACCGGAAACGACCTGAGGTTTCAGTTGCATAGCCTATGGACTCACCTACTACTCACCTACCCTAGCTGGCTGACTCGGAGGCTGTGGTGGCACGGCGACAGCGACCCGACGGGGAGCCTCAGAGGCATTACCATCGCAGAGCTGGCTGGCGCAGAGGCGGAGGTGGCGAGGCGACGGCAACCCGACTGCAAAGATTCGGAGGTCTCAGCCGCGAGCCCTGTGGACGGTAAAATTGGGAGCTTGCAGGTCCCTGGTGGAAGACCGATTTCCGAGAGGTCCCGCAAAGGCAACTTCGCCAGCCCCGAATCGCGGGGTTTGAATCGGCCCGTCGCAGGACCTTACATCGCCCGGTGCGGCTTAATCGGCCGCGGAACTTACCAACGTCCGCCGGGGGCTTTAACTTCAGGAGCCTTGATCGCCTTGACGTGGGAGAAGAATATAGAACAGGGAAGAGATAAGACTTTTGCCTTCCATCACAGTGAGGAGGTGTTTGGAGATACACTGTGATGGATGTATGTGTGAAACTGTGCTAATTGTGTGTTATGTTTATTTTATTGTTATGACTGCAGGGAACAAAATTTCAAACCTCTGTCTGTTTGAATGACAATAAAGGCAATTTGTATTTGTAATGCTCATTTGACAGAAAGGCCAGCATTTGAAAATTGAAATATAATACTGTTACCATGCCTACTGAAAGGACAGAAATATATATATTTTTAATGTTACAACATCTGCCATGTTAACCTTTTGAGACTGGTTAATGCATCTTGCAGTGTGAACTATGCTTCGGGAGCAGTCAGGCAGTCATGTGCTCTGGCTATCATTGAACAGGCATGGCAATATCAGTTCATGACTTTCCTGTACAACACAATCCTATGTATTATGGGTTAGAGACATTCAGTACAGAAGGAAAAATAATAGGTTGAGGGAAATTTCCGCTGGGAAATTCTGGGAAAATCTGAACTGGTTAGATGATTTTCACAAGAAATTTGAGAATAAAAACTATAAAAGGTCTTCAAAACTAAGATATGGTTGACTAGCTAGAAATAGAGAAGATAGACTGGATATCAGATGGAATGGGTTACCTAGATGGCAAAGAAGTAAAGTCGTGATCAATACTGGGCAGATTATTAACTCTGTTGGAACTAACTTCTGACCATATATCAAGCACACATCAGCTTGATTAATAGGCCCAACCTTAGATTAGGGCTTTTTGGTCTTGGAAGCACTCACGTGATCACTTAGTGTGATGGGTCTTGAACTCCAAACTCAAGTTTATTTGTGTAAACATATTGATGAGGGAGGTGCTGAGAAGGAAAGGAATTTTGCCTCGCTTGAAGCACATTACCTTCTCCCATATCTACCCTTGACTGTTTTGGCTGTTGGGTTTGCAAAGCAAAGCAAATTGAATTAAAGTTTGTCAACCTTATAAAAATGGCACGCAGAATATTTAAACTTTAGTAAGTGGGTTGATGGTGGGCCCAGGTCCAATTCTTAAGATTGTAAACTTTAAGCACAAGCAAACATTTATTTTTGAATATTAAAATGAACCTAATAATTATACCAGTGATAAAGTCCTAAATTCAAAGCCATTTTCATCAATCATGATTATCAATACTATTACTAAAACCCTCATCTTGTCCACTTCCTGTCTGCGTTGTATTTACATTTGCGCAAAAACTTTACCCTATATCACTAGGATTAATCGCCACCTTACTCACCGTTCTCCTCTGCTCCAAACCACCAAGATTGGTTCCAATCGGTGGAAGCTTACAAAAGTTATGAAGGTTTAAAAAATCGTGAGATCAGCAGATTGGTCTTCTTGCCTGTCGGTCACCATGAAGGTAACACCCCTTCTGGCACCCGCTGGAGAATAAAGCCCCAGAGGCCGGGCTGAGTCCGTGAGCACGTCCAGAAGCCGCCCGACCAGAAGCCAGCCGCCCGTCCAGAATCCGACAGGAATAAAGCTGAAGCAGCGGAGTGTGTGCTGTGTTCCGTGGGCGGGGGCGGGCTTTGTTCACGGGCTGGGGCTGTGAGTGCGACAGGCGCTGGAGACGGGAGCAGCAGAGTGAGTCCGGAGCCGGGTCCTGGAGCCAGGAGTGCAGTCGTAGCCGGGGTCGGGAACCGGTGAGCCCCCAGCTCCCCTACATCCCCCGTCCCCTACACACCCCCCTCCCCTACACACCCCCTCCCCTACAACCCCACTCCCCTACACCCCTCTCCCCTACACCCCCACCCTTCCCCATACCCACACCCCTCCCCACATCCCCCCTTCCCCCACCACCCCCTCCCCACCCCCCTCCCCCACCTCACCTATCCCACATACCCCCTCCCCCACATCTCCCCTCCCCCACACCCCGCTTCCCCACACCTCACACCCCACTTCCCGCACACAACCGACTCCCCCCACACACCCCCTCCCCCACAAACCCACCCTCCCCCACCCCATCCCCCACACCACCCTCCACCATACTGCCCCCGCACACACCCCCTCACACACCTCCCTCCCCCATCCCACTCCCCCCTCCGGCACACCCACACCTGGCCTCCCCCACACTCCCTCTCACTCCCCCACACCCTACCCTACCCCCACAACACCCCTACCCCCACAAACCCCCTCCCCACTCCCCCCCACACACACCCGCTCCCCCACACACACCCGCTCCCCCACACACACCCCCTCCCCCACACACACACTCTTCCCCACATACAGACCCCCCACACACACACCCTCCCCCACACACAGCCCCTCCCCCACACACACCCCCCCCCCCCCCCATCCCCAATTTGAAGTTGATGAAGTTCACTACTAAATTTTTTAATTTGCGGATGGCACAAATGTACTACAGAAAGTGAATTCCAAGAAAGATCTTTGGAACACACAAAGGGACTTAAATAAATCAAACGATTGGCCAACAATCTTATAAATGGGATATAGTTTGCAAAATGAAAAATGGTCCATTTTTGCTAGGGAAAAATAAATAAATAAATAATTTTTTATATCTTAATAATGTGAGATTACAGAACTCCAAGCTGCAGAGCAATCTGTCGCCTCGTGCTTAATTTGCAAAAGACAATTATTGAAGGCACAGCAAGTAATTAGAGAAGTAACAGAATGAAATTGATTATTACGAGAGGAATTAATTAGAAAAGTAGCGAAGATATAGAGATACAAAGATATGGGTTAGATACACAGTACATTGGTGAGGTCACATTTATTAGTTTTCTCATTTGAGGAAGAATAATAATGCTCTGAAAAGGGCCGGTTGTCTTATGAGGACAGGGCGTGCTAGTACCTGCTGTGGAGGAGTGAGAGAGTACTTGGTTGTAACTAATCTAAGATTCTTGGAGGTTGAGACAGGATGGGTATGAAGACTAGGCTTCCTCTTGTGAGAACATCTAGAACTAGGGGTCATTATTCAAAAATAAGGTGTTGCTTAGTTTAGGCAGATGGGGAGGAGGGAGGGAGGGGGAGAGGGGTAGGGGAGAGAGGGGAAAGAGTGGGAGGGAGAGTGGAGGGGAAGGGGGAGAGAAGTGGAAGAGTGGAGAGGTAGGAGGAGAGGGGTAGGGGGAGTGATGGAAGAGGGACAGAGGGATAGGGGAAGGGGGTGGGGGGAGAGGGAAGGGGGTGGGGTAGAGAGGGAAGGGGGGTGGGGGAGAGAGGGATTGGAGAGGGAGAGGGGTGAGGAGGGAGAGGGGGAGGAGAGAAGGGGAGAGAAGTGGAAGAGTGGGGAGGGAGGGAGGGGTAGAGGGGTAGCGGGAGTGAAGAGAGATGGGGGAGTGGTGGAAGAGGGACAGAGGGGTAGGCGAAGGGGTGGGGGAGAGAGGGGAAGGGAGGGGAAGAGACAGGGGTGGGGGTGGGAGAGGCGTGGGGTAAGGGGATAGAAGTGGAAGAGTGGGGAGGGAGGGGTAGGGGGAGTGGTGAAAGAGGGACAGAGGGGTAGGGGGAAGGGGATGGTGGTAGTGAGGGAAGGGGGGTGGGGGAGAGAGGGATAGGTGGGAGAGGGAGAGGGGTGAGGAGAGGGAAACATAGAAGCATAGAAATTAAGTGCAGGAGTAGGCCATTCGGCCCTTCGAGCCTGCACCGCCATTCAATATGATCATGGCTGATCATCCAACTCAGTATCCTGTACCTGCCCTCTCTCCATACCCCCTGATCCCTTTAGCCACAAGGGGCCACATCTAACTCCCTCTTAAATATAGTCAATGAACTGGCCTCAACTACCTTCTGTGGCAGAGAATTCCACAGATTCGCCACTCTCTGTGTAAAAAATGATTTTCTCATCTCGGTCCTAAAAGACTTCCCTCTTATCCTTAAACTGTGACCCCTTGTTCTGGACTTCCTCAACATCTGGAACAATCTTCCTGCATCTAGCCTGTCCAACCCCTTAAAAATTTGGAAGTTTCTATAAGATACACCCGCAATCTTCTAAAATCTTGCGAGTGCAAACCGAGTCTGGGGCTGATTTTATGGGTGAGATGCCAGTTTAAAAAAAAATATTTGGTGGGGGGTGGCGGAGGATTTGATAAAAAATGTGTACATAAACACGACAAAATGTAATCAGGAGTTTTTATAAGTCCCCCCCCCCCAATCTTCTAAAATCTAGCGAGTATAATCCGAGTCTATCCAGTCTTTATTCATATGAAAGTCCTGACATCCCAGAAATCAGTCTGGTGAACCTTCTCTGTACTCCCTCTATGGCAACAATGTATTTGAGCATTGGGCATTGTGACATCACACGATGGAACGTTCACCATTGGCTGGGGCTCCTGCAAAGGCATATGTAAATGGATCCATTCCGATTGGACATATGTGAGCATTGGGCATTGTGACATCACACAATGGAACGTTCACCAGGGGCTGGGGCTGGTGCTGATTCTATGGGTGAGCAGCCAGTTTAGTTTTGATATATTGGGGGGAGGGGGGGAAGGATTTGATTAAAAACGTGTACTTAAACATGACGAAATGTAATGAGGTGCGGATACTTAGAAAGAAAAGTGAAATCTTTGCCGAAATGGAAAATATGTCGGCGATTCTGCGTCTGGAGAGCTGAGAAGGGGGATGAGGAGGAGGGAGAAGACAAGGGCTATATAAAATTAGAGAATGTTGATACCGCTGGGGTGTAGACTACCCAAGTGACAACCAATGCTGTGTGGAGATATGTTGCCAATGTGGTCATTGATACACTGGAGGCAGATCAACCATTAAAGGAGTATTTGTTGACATCGGAAGCATTGGAGAAGTCAAACAGCTCAACTATTGCTCAGTTGTTTACATCTTCACTTGCTGTACTTTGGGCAGAAGGTATAAAACACGAGAATGTTCTTCTGTTTGTGACTTAAACGTTTTATTCCCTCATAAATAATAGTATCCTGAATAATAATAAAAACGTTTACTTCCTTGCACATGAATTCACAATACATTTGTACCACGGAACAACAAAGTTGCTGTATTAACAACCCTTTAAATTTCCCAAATGTAGTTACTTGGTATCAAGCTAAAATGAATTCACCAACGCTCTACTCATTTGCTTTGATGTATTTTAAATACTTCCCTTGAAAAATACAGATGGGTAAATGATCGTCAGTAACAGAGACAGAGATACTGTGCACACTGGATGGAACCCTATGACTATCAACACTAAACATGAAAAATGGGAGTTAAAATTGATCAGGTTGTCACAACCCCAGAAGCCGTCATTTTGCCCATCATGTCCAAAACTGATCTTTAATTTGAACTGTTTAAATGTTAATGTATATAGGGGTAAATTTGCTAAAATGACAAATATTGCTGTACTTTCCAGATTTGTCAGTGATTTCCAAAATCTCTCTATTGATGTCATTTTACTTTTAATATTAGAAATGGAATATGATTGAGCCTGATATAATGCTTTCTCATTGTATGAGGCCATCCATCTCAGTCCAACTTATAATGGCACTGAAAATTGAGTTGAAGGCTTTTTCAATATAGCAAATCTCAGTATATATATTTACCTTCTCAAAACTACTGAAGGCTTTAGTCTTTTGAGATGCAGCAGGGAAACAGGCCCTTCGGCCCAATGAGTCCAGGCCGACCAGCGCTCACCCCCGGACACTATCCTGCACACTAGGGACAATTTACAAGTTTTACCCAAGCCAATTAACCTGCAAACCTGTACGCCTTTGGAGTGTTGGAGGAAACAGTAGCACCCGGAGAAAACCCACGTGGTAAGGATCGAACCCGGGTGTCTGGTGCTGTAAGGCAGCAACTCTACCACTGTGCCACTGTGCTGCCCCCCCCCCCCCCTCCAAACAGAAAACTATTTTATTCAACCTCGGCAAAGCTTAAAATTAACAAGGGCAGACCCGTCGGGTCTGCTCCCCCAACGCAGCCGTACCCTACCCATAGCCCCCACGGGAGACGTGGTCCTCCAACTCAAGCAGCTCAGGAATGAGCAGGGCGGCTGGTTTTAAATGGCGTCTTTGAGGCGAGATGCGGGCGCCAGCTGCCGTTATGGTCGCTGGCCAGCAGGAGGCGACAAAATTAGTGAGTGATTCGGGGGGGGGGGGGGGGAGAAGGATTTAATGAAAAATGTGGACATAAACATAACGAAATCTAATGAGGAGTGGATAGTTGGAATGAAAAGTGAAATGTCTACCGAAATGGCTGCTTCTATGGGTGAGAAGCCAGATTATTTTTGAAATGTTGGGGGGTGGGGGGAGAAGGATTTGATTAAAAAGGTGTACTTAAACACGACGAAATGTAATGAGGAGCGGATACTTAGAAAGAAAAGTGAAATCTCTACCGAAATGGAAAAGATCTCGGCGATTGTGCGTCTGGATTCGGCGTGGCAAGGAATCAAAGGAAGAAATGCAGCCGGCAGCCGTACATGTAAATGGATCCATTCCGATTGAACATGTGCGAGCATCGGCCATTCCGATTGGACATCTGCGAGTATTGGGCATTGTGACATCACACAATGGAACGAATCGAAAGGCAGAAAGGCAGCCGGACGGCAGGCGGCAGCCACAGAGTTTTATATAATAACTAGACCAAGTGCAGACCCGTTGGGTCTGTTTCACCAAAGGCGTTTGCGGGGGGGGGGGGGTGAGAAGAGGGGAGGGAGGGGAGGGGAGGAGGAGGAAACGGGATAGATTTGGGAGGGAAAGGAGAGCGGGGTAGGGGGTGAGAGATGGGGAGAGAGATGTAGGAGAGGGGGGATGGGGAAGATGGGGAGGAGGGAGGGAGAGGGAGAGGGGTGGGGGAGAGAGGGGAAAGAGTGGGGAGGGAGGGAGGGGTAGGGGGAGTGATGTACCTGCCTTCTCTCCATACCCCCTGATCCCTTTAGCCAACGCAGCCATTCCACCGGGGGGGGGCATCACACACACTAACCACACACACTAACAAAGTGTATAAAGACCGTTCCCTACCTATAGCCCCCAGGGGAGACGTGGTCGTCGAAGTCGGGTCCCGGCTGTCTTAAAATAGCGTATCTTGAAGTCGTCAAAGTCGGGTCCGTCTCGGCAACGCGGGTGGGGGGGGGGGGGGTGGTGGCGGGGCGGCATCACACACACGAAGCATCCCCACACACAGAGCCTTAAAAGTGTAATGCCCATAGCCCCAACGGGATACGTGGTCCTCGAAGTAGAGCCGTTCCCGAAAGGCCGTTTTTAAATGGCGTCGCTTGAGGTTGTGCTGCGGGTGCCAGCAGCCGTTATGGTCGCTGGCCAGCAGGAGGCGACAAAGTGAGTGAGTGGAGGGGGGGGGGGGGAGAAGGTTTTATTGAAAAAAATGGACATAACCATAACGAAATGTAATGAGGAGTGGATAGCTGGAAGGGAAAGTGAAATGTCTACCGAAATGGCTGCTTGTATGGGTGAGAAGCCAGTTTATTTTTGAAAAACTGGGGGGGGAGAAGGATTTGATTAAAAACGTGTACTTAAACACGACGAAATGTAATGAGGAGCGGATACTTAGAAAGAAATGTGAAATCTGTACCGAAATGGAAAAGATGTTGGCGATTCTGCTTTCTCCCTTATTCTTAAACTTTGACCCCTTGTTCTGGTCTTCCCCAACATCCGGAACAATTTTTTTTGCATCTAGCCCGTCCAACCCCTTAAGAATTTTATACGTTTCTATAAGATACCCCCTTAATCTTCTAAAATCTAGCGAGTACAAGCCGAGTCTATCCAGTCTTTCTTCATAAGAAAGTCCTGACATCCCAGGAATCAGTCTGGTGAACCTTCTCTGTACTCCCTCTCTATGGCAATGATATCTTTGAGCATTGGGCATTGTGACATCACATGATGGAACGTTCACCATTGGCTGGGGCTCCTGCATAGGCATATGTAAATGAATCCATTCCGATTGGACATATGTGAACATTGGGCATTGTGACATCACACGATGGAACGTTCAGCAGGGACTGGGGCTGGTGCAGCTTCTGTGGGTGAGAAGCCAGTTTAGTTTTGACATTTTGGGTGGGGGTTGGGAAGGATTTGATTAAAAACGTGTACTTACACACAACGAAATGTAATGAGGTGCGGATACTTAGAAAGAAAAGTGAAATCTCTACCGAAATGGAAAAGATGTCGGCGATTCTGTGTCTGGGTTCGGATTTGCAGGGAATCAAAGGAAGAAATGCGGCCGGAAGCCGTACATGTAAATGGATCCATTCCGATTGGACGGCTGCGAGCGTCGGGCATTGCGATTGGACGTCTGCGAGCATCGGGCATTGTGACATCGCACAGCGGGAACGAATCGAAAGGCAGAAAGGCAGCCGGGCGAGAGTTTTATATATTAACTAGACCAAGTGCAGACCCGTTGGGTCTGTTTCCCCAACGGCGTTTGCGGGGGGGGGGGGTGGGATGAGGGGAGGGAGGGGGGAGGAGGAGGGGGAAACGGGATAGATTTGGGAGGGAAAGGAGAGCGGGGAAGGGGGTGAGAGATGGGGAGAGAGATGTGGGGGAGGGGGGATGGGGAAGATTGGGAGGAAGGAGGGAGGGGGAGAGGGGTGGGGGAGAGGGGAAAGAATGGGGAGGGAGAGTGGAGGGGAAGGGGGAGAGAAGTTGAAGAGTGGGGAGGGAGGAGGAGAGGGGTAGGGGGAGTGATGGAAGAGGGACAGAGGGATAGGGGGAAGGGGGTGGGGGGAGAGGGAAGGGGGTGGGGTAGAGAGGGAAGGGGGGTGGGGGAGAGAGGGATGGGAGAGGGAGAGGGGTGAGGAAGAGGGGGAGGAGAGAAGGGGGAGAGAAGTGGTAGAGTGGGGAGGGAGGAGGGGTAGAGGGGGTAGCGGGAGTGGAGGAAGAGAGACGGGGCAGTGGTGGAAGAGGGACAGAGGGGTAGGGGAAGGGGTGGGGAGAGAGGGGAAGGGAGGGGAAGAGAGAGGGGTGGGGGTGGGAGAGGCGTGGGGTAAGGAGATAGAAGTGGATGAGTGGGGAGGGAGGGGTAGGGGGAGTGGTGAAAGAGGGACAGAGGGGTAGGGGGAAGGGGGTGGTGGTAGAGAGGGAAGGGGGGTGGGGGAGAGAGGGATGGTTTGGAGAGGGAGAGGGGTGAGGAGAGGGAAACATTGAAGCATAGAAATTAAGTGCAGGAGTAGGCAATTTGGCCCTTCGAGCCTGCACCACCATTCAATATGATCATGGCTGATCATTCAACTCAGTATCCCGTACCTGCCTTCTCTCCATACCCCCTGATCCCTTTAGCCACAGGGGCCACATCTAACTCCCTCTTAAATATAGCCAATGAACTGACCTCAACTACCTTCTGTGGCAGAGAATTCCAGAGATTCACCACTCTCTGTGTAAAAAATGATTTTCTCATCTCGGTCCTAATAAATTTCCCCCTTATCCTTAAACTGTGACCCCTTGTTCTGCACTTCCCCAACATCGGGAACAATCTTCCTGCATCTAGCCTGTTTCTATAAGATCCCCTCTAAATCTTCTAAATTCTAGCGTGTAATGCAAATGCAATTCAGGACTTTTCTCTTCACAAGCAAAGTCAGAATGACGGTTAGTGAAGAATTTGAACAATCGCGGAGCGTTCAGATAGTGTGCGCGCCTCCTGCACCAAAGGGGGGGTGGGGGGGGGCATGTGTCGTCACACACAAAGAACTTGTAGCGGAGAGCTCCGCTATAAGATCTTTGGTCACATAATAAGCACGCGCCTCCACAAACAGATGAGTGTCTTGTTGAATGGAGTGCGCGTGGCTGCCTCAACAAACAGTCACACACACTGTGGACCCGCCCCCACAAAAAATATTGTGTGAGGAAGGGGAGGAGGAGGGTGGAGAGGGAGAGGGGGGGGGAGGAGAGGATGGGGGAGAGAGGTGAAGGGGGGGGTGGAGGGGTTGGAGCGGGCGTGCATGAGTCGAGAGAAGAGAGAAGGGCAGAGAGAGAGAGAGGCTGGTACAACAACAAAAAACCTGGATAAACTCAGCGGGTGCAGCAGCATCTTTGGAACGAAGGAAAAGGGCAACGTTTTTGGCCGAAATCCCTTCTTCCGGGATTCGCTCCATAGACGCTGCCGCACCCGCTGAGTTTATCCAGATTTTTTTATGTCTAACTTCGATTTTCCAGCATCTGTAGTTCCTTCTTAAAGACAGAGACTGTGCACGGTAAGGGAATGAGGAGGGAGAGGGGGAAGAGTGTGGAGGGAGGGGAGAGTGGGATGGGAGGGGGAGAGGGGTGGGGGGAGAGAGGGGAAAGAGTGTGTGGGGGGAGGGGGGTTCTAAGCTATAACAGTAAATTAAACATTGTCACTAATGCCAGCGTGTTGTAGAGTAATCACTGCTGATGTGCTGGAACACAAAGAAGGACCTCATGAATCAACGAAATCAATTCAGCAGGGACTTTGCTTTCTTGCACTTTAATCGACCTCGCAGCACTTTCTTCAGCTTTTTTTATGCTTTTCCCACTAATTACAATGAACTTGCTGCAAGTTTCCACAACATTTATTCCACAGATCGAGACATCGGAATCTCCAGTAAAACAGGCATCTGTGAAGATCCCTCAGCCATTTTGTGTGCTAGCCTGAAACAAAGCACGTGATTGGCCAACTGGCAGACAACTCAATGTCAAACGTGATTTGATTGGACTAAAAACTTCCCGACATTTTTCCCGTTTTTCTCTAATTTAATAAAAATGTGCAAGTCTTCTTCATATCGAGTTTCAGGGGTGATTTATATAAATATCTTTACACAATATGTGAAAATCTCATGTAGTTTGGTGACGGGTCACAAAACTGCAGAATAAAGCTCCTCGGCCCACAGCCTATTCTCTGTACTCCCAATATGGCAACAATGTATTTGAGCATTGGGCATTGTGACATCACACGATGGAACGTTCACCATTGGCTGGGGCTCCTGCAAAGGCATATGTAAATGAATCCATTCCGATTGGACATATGTGAACATTGGGCATTGTGACATCACACGATGGAACGTGCAGCAGGTGCTGGGGCTGGTGCTGATTCTATGGGTGTGAAGCCAGTTTAGTTTTGAAATATTGGGGGGGGGGGTGAAGGATTTGATTAAAAATGTGTACTTAAACACGACGGAATGTAATGAGGAGCGGATACTTAGAAAGAAAAGTGAAATCTCTACCGAAATGGAAAAGACATCGGCGTTTCTGCGTCTGGTTTCGGAGTTGCAGGGAATCAAAGGAAGAAATGTGGCCGGAAGCCGTACATGTAAATGGATCCATTCCGATTCAATGTCTGCGAGCGTCGGGCATTGTGACATCGCACGGCGGGAACGAATCGAAAGGCAGGAAGGGATCCGGACGCCAGCTGGACGGATGGGGCGAGAGTTTTATATATTAAATAATAGATAGATAGATAGATAGATAGATAGATAGATAGATAGATAGATAGATAGATAGATAGATAGATAGATAGATAGATAGATAGATAGATAGATAGATAGATAGATAGATAGATAGATAGATAGAAATAGATACCTCAATAGCCAAGGATAACATCTTAATCTGGATGACAGGAATCCTGAATTCAGGTTACAATCAGATCAGACATGATCTTATTTAATAGTGGAGCAGGGTCAAGGTACCAAATGGCATACTTGTTCCATATTTATATGTTCTATGTGCTTGTGAAGCAGTTGAAATAAAAGACATAGATGCTTTTAAAGAGAAGGTAGTTGGGAAAAGGCAGTTAAAGAGGAAAGAAACAGAAGAGTATTTTGATCTAGTTTGTGGAACCAACCCAAGTTTTGGACCAGATAGTAAATAAACATTAAATAGAGATTTGTACCGAGTGATCATGTCTCACAAATCTGAATAAGAATTTTGAAGGAGCAACTGAAAAGGTTGATGAGGGAAAAGCCATAGCCATTGTCTATATTAATTTCAGCAAGGCATTTAATAAGGTTTCACAAGGAAGGCTGCTCTGGAAGGTTAAACCACATGGGATCCAGGGAGAGCTAGCCAACTGGAAAGAAAATTGGCTTCATGGAAGCAAGCAGAGGCTGATAGTGGGAAGTTGTTTATTGGACTGGAGGCCAGTCACTAGTGGTGTGTCTCCAGGGATTGCATCGGTCCCTTTGCTGCTTCTGGTTAAATCAACGAGTTGGATAAGAATATTAATAAGTTTGACACAAAAGTGGGTGGTATCGTCAATAGCGAAGATATCTATCAGAAATTACAGCAGGATTTTCATCAGTTGGGCAAGTGGGCTGAGGAATGGTTAATGGATTTGAATGTACATAAGTATGAGGTATTGCATTTTGGGAAGTCAAATCAAGGCGGGGCCTTCACTGTGAATGGTAGGGCTCTGGGGAGTGGGGAGGGATCTAAGAGTGCAGGTACATAGTTCCTTGAAAGTGGCGTCACAGGTAGATAGGGTGATCAAGACAGCTTTCGGCACATAGGCATTCAGCAGTCAGGGAATTGACAATAGACAATAGACAATAGGTGCAGTAGTAGGCCATTCAGCCCTTTGAGCCAGCACCGCCATTCAGTGTGTTCATGGCAGATCATCCCTAATCAGTACCCCGTTCCTGCCTTCTCCCCATATCCCGTGACTCCGCTATTTTTAAGAGCCCTATCGAGCTCTCTCTTGAAAGCATCCAGAGAGCCTGCCTCCACCGCCCTCTGAGGCAGAGAATTCCACAGACTCACCACTCTCTGTGAGAAAAAGTGTTTCTTCATCTCTGTTCTAAATGGCTGACTCCTTATTCTTAAACTGTGACCCCTGGTTCGGGACTCCCCCAACATCGGGAACATGTTTCCTGCCTCTAGCGTGTCCAAACCCTTAACAATCTTATATGTTTCAATGAGATTCCCTCTCATCCTTCTAAACTCCAGAGTGTACAAGCCCAGCTGCTCCATTCTCTCAGCATATGACAGTCCCGCCATATAATAACCATATAACCATATAACAATTACAGCACGGAAACAGGCCATCTCGACCCCTCTAGTCCGTGCCGAACACATAATCTCCCCTAGTCCCATATACCTGCGCTCAGACCATAACCCTCCATTCCTTTCCCATCCAGCCATCCTGGGAATTAACCTTGTAAACCTACGCTGCACTCCCTCAATAGCAAGAATGTCCTTCCTCAAATTAAGGGACCAAAACTGCACACAATACTCCAGCTATGGAGCTTATCAAATGCCAAGGTACACAAAAATGCTGGAAATAGACAATGTTTCGGGCCGAAACCCTTCTTCAGGTACCAAATACTTATCAAATACCAAATTGGGTGTAGAAGTTGGGATGTTATGTTACAGTTGTACATAATTGTATATTGGTGAGGCTACATTTACTTTTACTAGACTAAGTGGGACCCGTTGGGGGGGGCTGGTCCCCCAACGCACTATTCTACCTCACCACCAATTCCAATATTGGTGGCCAGTGTGTGGGGGGGTGGAGCTTTCTGGAGCGCTAGTATGGGTATTGTGGGCTGAAGGGACTGGTTTCATGAGGGCTAGTATGCACATTGTGGGCCAAATGGATTCTTGGTGTGGCAGCTCAGTCACTCAAGCCTGCTGTGCCGTCAGCTCACTCACGGCTGGTGGGCAAGCAGTCTACTCATGGCTATTCCTTGAAATTCCTTTTCAAGTAGGGTGCAAGGCCACCAAATTCAAATGCAGTTTCCTACCATTTCAAGCAGGGTGCAAGGCCATCAAATTCAAGTGCAGTTTCATACCTCTTCAAGCAGGGTGAATGTCCACCAAACTCAAGTGCAGGTTCCTACCACTTCAAGCAGGGTGCAGGGTCAGCAAACTCAAGTGCAATTTCCTACTACTTCAAGTAGGCTGCAGGGCCACCAAACTCAAGTGCAGTTTCATGCCACTTCTAGCAGGGTGCAAGGCCACCAAATGCTAGTGTTGTTTAATGCCATTTCAAGTAGGGTGCAAGGCCACCAAATTCAAGTGCAGTTTCATACCACTTCACGCAGGGTGCAAGACAACCAAATTGAAGCACAGTTTCATTCCATTTCAAGCACGGTGCAAGGCCACCGAATTCAAGTACATTTCCATACCATTTCAAGCAGGGTGAAACCACCATAAAACCACACAAAACACCACATAAACGCCACAATCACTGTTCAGTAGACATTCAGTGTGTTCAGTTGATTCGCAGCTCAGACAGAGTCATGACCTCTCCCTCCCCCATCTTGCAGAGATTGAGCCACACCGACACTTTTTATAATCCCTCCCCCCTCCCCGGAGAGTAGAGAGATTCTCTCATAACACTAATAACACTTTCATTTTTCATTGATGGCAAGAATCCTCTGCACCTGTTGAGCGGAAGGGGACTGAGTAAGATGGCCAAAATTCACAGCCCTAAGTGGTAGCGTTTTATCTAAAATCAATATACAGTGCAAACTGGAACTGTCAAGTTATCACCACCAACAACCATTAGCAGTGCAGCATTTTAAAGCAGTTACCACCACCAACAACCATTTGCAGTGCAGCATTTCAAAGTCGTTACCACCGCCAACAACCATTTGTAGTGCAGCATTTCAGTGCGGTTACCACTGCCAACAACCATTTGCAGTGAAGCATTTCAGTCCAGTTACCACCACCAACAATCATTTGCAGTGCAGCACTCCAATGCAGTTCTGCCCACCAACAACCATTTGCAGTGCAGCACTCCAGTGCAGTTACCACCACCGACAACCATTTGCAGTGCAGCACTCCAGTGTAGTTACCACCAATGACAACCATTTGCAGTACAGCACTTCAATGCAGTTACCACCACCGACAACCATTTGCAGTGCAGCACTTCAGTGCAGTTACCACCACCAACAACCATTTGCAAGTGCAGCACTTCAAAGCAGTTACCACCACCAACAACCATTTGCAGTGCAGCATTTCAAAGCAGTTACCACTACCAACAACCATTTGCAGTGCAGCATTTCAAATCAACCATATTTTCATTTTCAAACCACATTAAGAGCACTCACAGGTGAGTAGACATGTGTTCAGTGTTGTTCACAGCTCAGAGAGACATGACCCTCTCGCTTCCTCCATCTTGCAGAGACTGAGTGAGGCACAACACTTCCGGGTTTATAGTCCCTCCCTCCTGCCACCAGCAGGGGCAGCAGAGAGAATGTCAACATTTTTAAAACATTAATAACTCTTTTATTTTTCACCGATAGGAAAAATCCTCTTGCCCTGCGCAGCGGAGGAGAACTCTGAGTAAGATGTCCAAAACTCACAGCCGTAAGTGGCAGTTTTTTTTTCTAAAATCATGAAACAGAAAAACAGGAAGTGGTCAAGATCTTACTTTAATAATATAGATATTCAGTTTTGGTCATCCTGCTATAGGAAAGATTTTTTTCAGCTGGAAAGTGTGCAAAGAACATTTTTAAGGATGTTGCAAGGACATAAGTTATAGGTGGAAGCTGGGCAGGCTAGGAATTTTTTTTTAGGAGTGCAGGAGGATGAGGGGTGATCTTATAGAAGTGTATACGAACAAGAGGGAAATCGATAGGGTAGTGTCTTTTACCCAGAGTACCGAAATCAAGAACCAGAGGACATAGGTTTATGATGAAAAGAGAAATATTCGATAGGAACATAAGGGTGGTAGATATATGGAACAAGCTGCCAGACGAGGTAGTTGATGCAGACACTATAACAACATTTGAGTATAGAAGTTGGGAGGTCATTTTGACATTGGTGAGGCCGCATTTAGAGCACTATGTTCCGTTCTGGGCACCATGTTGTAGGAAAGATGTTGTCAAGCTGGAAAGGGTACAGGGAAGAGTTACAGGGATGATGCCAGGGCTACAGGGTCTGAGCAATTTGGAGGGATTGAATACGCTGGGACTCTATTCCTTGGAGGGCAGGAGGATGTGGGGTGATCTTATAGAGATGTATAAAATCATGAGAGGAATAGATCGGGTAGATACACAGAGTCTCTTGCCCAGAGTAGGTGAATCGAGGGCCAGAGGACATAGGTTTAAGGCAGGGGTCGGCAACCTTGTTCTGAATAGGGGCCAGGACCCATGTCTGTGAGCGGATGGCAGGCCACATCTATCACCATAGTTAATAAATGGAGGTAATAATAATACTTACTAACTAAATTAGTAATAATACATACTAATAATACATAAATTAGTAATAATACATACTAATAATACATACTAACTGGTGTGACACTTGGCGTTGTTTTTCGCATTAGTTTTCACGTGTTTTTCAATTAGTTTTCTGCAGTTCCCAGATACGTCGTGGCCCCCAGACTAGCTGTAGTTCCCAGGTCGCCTGCGTGCCGCATGAATGACTGCAATGCCCATGTCGCCTGCGAGCCCTGGGTCTAACTGCAGTTCCCAGGACGCAAAAATGAATTGAGAAAAAAAACGCCTGTGGGCCGGATGATTTCGGGTTACGGGTCGGATCCGGCCCGTAGGTTGCCAACCCCTGGTTTAAGGTGAAACAGAAAAGATTTAATAGGAATCTGTGAGGTAGCTTCTTCACCCAAAGGGTGGTGAGTTTATGGAACAAGCTGCCAGAGGAGGTAGTTGAGGCAGGGACTATCCCAACATTTAAGAAACAGTTAGACAGGTACTGGGATAGGAAAGGTTTGGAGGGATACGGATCAAACGTGGGCAGGTAAGACTAATGTAGCTGGGACATGTTGGCTGGTGTTGGCAAGTTGGGCCGAAGGGCTTGTTTCCACACTGTATCACCCTATAACATTTAAAAGACATTTGGACAGGTGCATGGATAAGAAACATTTAGTGGGATACTAGACCAAGTGCAGACCCGTTGGGTCTGTTTCCCCAACGGCGTTTTGCAGGGGGGGGGGGGGGGGAGGGGGGGCTGCGGCATCAAACTCATATTAACCAACCCCCAAACACACAGGTGGGTGGAGGGAGGGGGGATGTGAAGAGGGGAGGGAGGGGAGAGGAGGTGGAGGAAATGGGACAGATTTGGGAGGGAAAGGAGAGCGGGGTAGGGGGTGAGAGAGGGGGATGGGGAGATAGATGTGGTGGAGGGGGAGGATGGGGAGGTAGGGAAGGAGGGAGGGAGGGGGAGAGGGGTGGGGGAGAGAGGGGAAAGAGTGGAGAGGGAGGTGGAGAGGGGTAGGGGGAGTGATGGAAGAGGGACAGAGGGGTAGGAGGAAGGGGGTGGCGTAGAGAGGGAAGGGGGGTGGGGGAGAGAGGGATGGGTGGGAGAGGGGTTTCGGAGAGGGAAACATAGAACCATTGAAATTAAGTGCAGGAGTAGGCCATTCGGCCCTTCGAGCCTGCACCACCATTCAATATGATCGTGGCTGATCATCCAACTCAGTATCCTGTACCTGCCTTCTCTCCATACCCCCTGATCCCTTTAGCCACAAGGACCACATCTAACTCCCTCTTAAATACAGCCAATGAACAGGCCTCAACTACCTTCTGTGCCAGTGAATTCCAGAGATTCACCACTCTCTGTGTTAAAAATGTTTTTCTCATCTCGGTCCTAAAAGATTTACCCCTTATCCTTAAACTGTGACCCCTTGTTCTGGACTTCCCCAACATCTGGAACAATCTTCCTGCATCTAGCCTGTCCAACCCCTTAAGAATTTTGTAAGTTTCTATAAGATACCCCCTCAATCTTTTAAATTCTAGCATGTACAAGCCGAGTCTATCCAGTCTTTCGTCATATGAAAGTCCTGACATCCCAGGAATCAGTCTGGTGAACCTTCTCTGTACTCCCTCTATGGCAACGATGTATTTGAACATTGGGCATTGTGACATCACACGATGGAACGTTCACCAGGGGCTGGGGCTGGTGCTGCTTCTATGGGTGAGAAGCCAGTTTAGTTGTGAAATATTGGGGGGGGGGGGGGTGGGTTAGGATTTGATTAAAAACGTGCACTTAAACACGACGACCAATGGCAAACCCGTTGGGTCTGATCCCCCAACGCAGCCGTTCCCTACCCGTAGCCCCCACTGGGGGGGGGGGGGTGGGGGGCGGGCGCCTCACACACACTAACCACCCCCACACACAGAGTTGGAAAAGTGCATAAAGACCGTTCCCTACCTGTAGCCCCCAGGGGAGATTTGGTCGTCGAAGTCGGGTCCCTGCCGTCTTAAAATATCGTATCTTGAAGTCGTCGAAGTCGGGTCCGTCTCGGCAACGCGTGGGGGGGGGGGTGGGGGGGTTAGCGGTGCGGCATCACACACACGAAGCTTCGACACACACAGAGCCTTAAAAGTGTAAATGCCCGACCTCTTTTCCGTTTTTCTCTAATTTAATTAAGATGTGCAGGTGGTGTTCTTATCGAGGTTCAGGGGTGAATGACGTAAATATTTTCACACAATATGGGAACATCTCATGTTGTCTTGAAGGCTCCTCGGCCCACATCTGACTCTCTGTACTGTCACTATGGCAACGATGTCTATGAGCACTGGGCATTGTGACATCACACGATGGAACGTTCACCATTGGCTGGGGCTCCTGCATAGGCATATGTAAATGAATCCATTCCGATTGGACATATGTGAAGATTGGGCATTGTGACATCACACGATGGAACGTTCAGCAGGGGCTGGGGCTGGTGAAGGTTCTGTGGGTGTGAAGCCAGTTTAGTTTTGAAATATTGGGGGGGGGGGGGGTTAGGATTTGATTAAAAACGTACACTTAAACACGTCGAAATGTAATGAGGAACGGATACTTAGAAAGAAAAGAGAAATCTCTACCAAAATGGAAAAGATGTCGGCGATTCAGCGTTCCCCCTTATCCTTAAACTTTGACCCCTTGTTCTGGTCTTCCCCAACATCCGGAACAATCTTCCTGCATCTAGCCTGTCCAACCCCTTAAGAATTTTAAACGTCTCTATAAGATACCCCCTCAATCTTCTAAAATCTAGCGATTACAAGGCGAGTCTATCCAGTCTTTCTTCATATGAAAGTTCTGACATAACAGGAATCAGCCTGGTGAACCTTCTCTGTACTCCCTCTCTATGGCAACGATGTCTTTGAGCATTGGGCATTGTGACATCACACGATGGAACGTTCACCATGGGCTTGGGCTCCTGCATAGGCATATGTAAATGGATCCATTCCGATTGGACATATGTGAACATTGGGCATTGTGACATCACACGATGGAACGTTCAGCAGGGGCTGGGGCTGGTGAAGGTTCTGTGGGTGTGAAGCCAGTTTAGTTTTGAAATATTGGGGGGGGGGGGGAAGGATTTGATTAAAAACGTGTACTTAAACACGACGGAATGTAATGAGGAGCGGATACTTAGAAAGAAAAGTGAAATCTCTACCGAAATGGAAAAGATGTCGGCGATTCTGCGTCCAGTTTCGGAGTTGCAGGGAATCAATGGAAGAAATGTGGCAGCCGGACGGAGTTCCGTTTCGGAATTTTGGGCGAGAGTTTTATATATTAATAGATGATCCAAACAATTAACAAACGTCTGCATTTTAGATTTCATTATCATAACTTCACAGAGATAAGTTAAGCAGCCATATATTTTGCAGGCAAGATACATGTTAAGAATTCCTGCATAGATGTGTTCATTTGTCACTTTGATTGGTGGAGGTATAGTCTTCTAATTCATGTATGATCTTTCTGATTGAATAGCATGCAAACAAAAGCTTTTCACTGCATCTCGGTAAACGTGATGATCATAATAATAAGTTAAACTGAACTAAACTAAAGTGAGATGAAGAGAAAGAGTAGGACACTAATCTGAAATATCACTGCCTGCATGGACTACTTGGAACAAGTAGCCAGTTTCTGTATTGTCATTTTTTTTGCATTTCAGCTTTACATCTATTGAATGCTGTTAAGCTTGTGGCATATCCTCAGCTGACATCTATTTATTTTTCATATGTCTACCATTTTCTTTACAACCCTTAAAATCTGAAGATGCCAACAAATTAAATGTTGAGCAATTTGTAATGCTGCCTGCCAGGTCAATTCAATCTTTCATAAATAAGTGCCCCTAAGGGAATTACCTCAAAGTTTAGAGAGTACCTAAAATCAGGTTCAAAGATAATGTAATGTATTAGCAGATTTATTAAAACACATATCATTTCAGAAGAGGTCTCGTCATCACATATGATCTCATCCTCAATGCTAATAATGTAATTGAAGGTCACCATTCTGTTTGCAAACTTGCTATTGCAATTGACACAAACAGGATGAAGTTGCTACTTTAACTCATTACTTATTTCTATTTATGTAACATTGTCCCTAGCTCCAGTCAGCCAATAAAACCTTAATTCATTGCCTGTGATTTCTTGGCTTGACTATTACAATGGATTCCAGGAAGGCCTTTTCACTTTTCATTATGGCATGGGTGAATTAGACCGAAGGGCCTGTTTTCATACTGCAAGAGTCTATGACTCTATTTATAAACCAGAACTCCTCCAAAGCATCTGAGATTCAATCAATGACTCTATCCCCTACTCCCTATTCTTCCGTCTACACCGCATCTGCGCCCAGGATGAGACTTTCAATACTAGATCATTGATGTCCTCAACTTTAGGAAATGGGGGTTCGTCTATTCCATTATAGATGAGGCTCTCACTAGGATCTCCTCGATATCCCACAGCTCCGCTCTTGCACCCCCTCCCTCCAATCGCAATAGGACAGTCCCCCTTGTCCTCACCTTCCATCTCATCAACTGTCGCATACAGCATATAATCCTCCAACACTTTCGCCATCTCCAACGGGATCCCACTACTGGATACATCTTCCCACCTCCACCCCTTTCTGCTTTCTGCAGAGATCGTTCCCTCCACAACTCCCTGGTTAACTCGTCCCTTCCCACCTGAACCACCCCCTCCTCAGGTACTTTCCCCTGCAACAGCAGGAGAGTGGTGAATCTCTGGAATTCTCTGCCACAGAAGGTAGTTGAGGCCAGTTCATTGGCTATATTTAAGAGAGTATTAGATGTGGCCTTTGTGGCTAAAGGGGTCAGGAGGTATGGAGAGAAGCAGGTACAGGATACTGAGTTGGATGATCAGCCATGATCATATTGAATGGTGGTGCAGGCTCGAAGGGCCAAATGGCCTACTCCTGCACCTAATTTCTATGTTTCTATGTTTCTATGCAACACCTGTCCCTTTGCCTCCCCCATTGACACCATCCAAGGACCACGACAATCTTAACAGGTGAGGCAGAGGTTCACTTGCACCTCCTCCAACCTCAACTACTGTATCCCCTGTTCCAGGTGTCAACTTCTGTACATCGGCGAAACCAAACGCAGGCTCGGCAATCTTTTCACTGAACATCTCCGCTTAGTCCGCCTTAACCTACCTGATCTCCCATTTGCTCAGCACTTTAACTCCCCCTCTCATTCCTAATTTGACCTTTCTGTCCTGGGCCTCCTCCATTGTCAGAGTGAGGCCCAGGGCAAATTGGAGGAACAGCACCTCATATTTCACTTGGGAAGCTTACACCCCCAGCAGTATGAACATTAACTTCTCTAACTTTGATTAGCCCTTGCTTTCCCTCTCTCTCCATCCCCTTCCCCTTCCTCCCACCAGTCTTACTATCTCCAATTACATTCCAACCCTGTTCCGCCCACTCCCCTGACATCAGTCTGAAGAAGGGTCTCGACCCGAAACATTACCCATTCCTTTTCCCCAGAAATGCTGCCTGTCCCGCTGAGTTGCTCCAGCATTTTGTGTCTACCTGAGATTCAATCAAACTCCTTCGCAACCCATGTCCATGCCAAACAACATTGATTCATGATTTTGTAATTATGAAATTATGACATTAAAATTCTTATGCTTGATTTTGAATTTCTTCATGACAATGCTTCTCTTTAACTTCCTCCAGCGGAATCAAGGGATATGGGGAGAAGGCAGGCACAGGTTACTGATTGTGGATGATCAGCCATGATCACAATGAATGGTGGTGCAGGCTCGAAGTGTCAAATGGACTACTCCTGCACCTATTTTCTATGTATAGTATAACTCATCAAGATATTGATGATACATCAATTTTGGCAAGCTAAGGCAATGGACTTAATTATTTGGTTACAATGTTGTAAAAAGCTGGTCAATACTACCAATCTTTGCTACCGATAATAGCAGATAGGTGATTTAATTTTTTGCTTGGCATATATTATTTTCAATATTTTAATGTAATTATAAAATAACTTTGGAAAAAAGTACACTGTAGGCAATCATTTCTACATTCCTACGCATCAAATCATGTCTAGGAAAGAGAAACAACAAGTTGCAGAGAGAGTGAGGAAGCAATGGATTGAACAAATTAGGAGGTGAGGATGGGGTTGCCGGTGATATGTTGTTGATAAAATTACATAGATACATAGATACATAGACAATAGGTGCAGGAGTCGGTCATTCGGCCCTTCGATCTATGTGATCATGGCTGATCATCCACAATCAGTACCCCGTTCCTGCCTTCTCCCCATAACCCTTGATTCTGCTAGCCATAAGATGGTTACCTAGCCGTAAGATGTTTAGATGGTGTTAAATAAATAACATGGTATTGGGGGAGAGTGCTGACATGGATTGAAAATTGGTTGGCAGACAGAAAACAAAGAGTAGGAATTAACGGGTTCCTTTCAGAATGGCAGGCAGTGATTAGGGGGTATCGCAAGGCTGGATGCTGGGAGCACAGCTATTTACAATATACATCAATGATTTAGAAGAAGGGATTCAAAGTAACATTAGCAAATTTGCAGATGACACAAAGCTGGGTGGCATTGTGAACTGTCAGGAGGATGCTATGAGAATGCTGGGTAACTTGGACAGGTTGGTTGTGGTCAGACGCATGGCAGATGCAGTTTAATGTGGAGAAATGTGAGGTGATTTATCCACCTTGGTAGCAAAAACAGCAAGGCAGATTATTATCTAAATGGTGTCAAGTTGGGAAAAGGGGAAGTACAATGGGATCTGGGGGTCCTTGTTCATCAGTCAATGAAAGTAAGCATGCAGGTCCAGCAGGCAGTGAAGAAAGCGAATGGCATGTTGGCCTTCATATCAAGAGGAGTTGAGTATCGGAGCAAAGAGGTCCTTCTGCAGTTGTACAGGGCCCTAGTGAGACCACACCTGGAGTATTGAGTGCAGTTTTGCTGAGAGAATGGAGCGGCTGGGCTTGTATACTCTTGAGTTTAAAGGATGAGAGTGGATCTTATTGAAACATATAAGATCATTAAGGGTTTGGATACGCTAGAGGCAGGAAACATGTTTCCGATGTTTGGGGAGTCCAGAACCAGGGGCCACAGTCTAAGAATAAGGGTAAGCCATTTAGAACGGAGATGAGGAAACACTTTTTCCACAGAGAGTTGTGAGTCTGTGGAATTCTCTGCCTCAGAGGGTGGTGGAGGCCGGTTCTCTGGATACTTTCAAGAGAGAGCTAGATAGGGCTCATAAAGATAGCGGAGTCAGGGGATATGGGGAGAAGGCAGGAACGGGGTACTGATTGGGGATGATCAACCATGATCACATTGAAAGGCGGTGCTGTCTCAAAGGGCCGAATGGCCTACTCCTGAACCTAGTGTCTATTGTCTATTGTCTATTGTCTATTAAAAAAGGCAAAACAATAGAATTATGTATCTAAAGAAAGTTCTCGTCCAAAAATGTCACCCTTTCCTTCTCTCCAGAGATGCTCACTGTCCCGCTGAATTACTCAAGCTTTTTGTGTCTACAGACTCCTGCAGACTCAACACTGAGGTGAAAAGTTGTAACCTACTTTGTCTTTGGTTTCTCCAAAATGGAGAAGACCACATCATGTCCATAGAATGGTATATTAGATTGGAAGAGTTGCAAGTGAAGCACTACTTCACCTGAAAAGATGTTTGGGTGGGATGGTGCAACAGGAAGAGGTAAAAGGATAGATATTGCATTTTCTGCAGTTGCAGCTAAAAGTCCTATATGTAGGAATGTAGTTGGCGGAAATGGTTAGTGTGAACCAAAGAACTGCAAAGGGAATGGTCCCTTGATAATAAACAAATATAAAGTTTAAATCTGAATATCTAAAGAAATAGAACTCTGTGAAATCATTCAGTACTTTATATCTCTTTACAATTCAGTACGATTATGCTTATCTCCATTTCCACCCCCCTGCACTTTCCATATATCCTTTGATTCCTTTAGTATCAAAAACCCATCAATCTCTGTCAAGGATATACTGTATTCAATGTCTGAGAAAACACAGCGCTCTTGGGCAGAGAATTTTGAGACATACAAACATCGAAGTGAATAAATTTCTCTTCATCTCAGTTTTTAGAGGTTGTGCAGCACTTGGTAGACCTACATAAATTTTGACAGCTGCTCAAGTGAGCATCACGGAACTTCTGTGAAATGATGCAGGCAGCAGTATCGTTCTGTAAGGCACACTAATGTGTTATTCCATCATATATTCTGGGGTTGATGGATACCGACTGCACTTTTGGGTCTTCAGTTATCCAGCCAATGGGTACCACATTGTCCAGTGGTTGGATGATTTAGTGCATAAAGTGGGTATTTAAATATTGACATGCAAAATCCACAGGGCAAAGCAAGGGTAGTCAATTACATCTTGTTTCTTTGGGGGGGGGGGGAGGGGGGCAAACATTTAGAGCAAAGCTTTGTGCTGTCTCTGCTTCAGGGTGTAAATAAAATCTCACTTTGAATACAGAGCTCAAGTGGCTTCCCTTATTCAACCAAGTGTGAAGTGATGGAAATATATCCAATTCCAGCTTAGAATGTCAGACATATGAAAGCACTTCACCACAGCTGTAACAGCAGCAAGTGACAAACTTCAGTGAGAAATCTCTGAGCAATGTGCAAAAATCTCGTACTTTGTTCCTTTCTTGCTCCCTGAACACTCTGTTTGGACCAAAATGATGGTCTACATTGTGCACGTACCCCAACATTTGAAGGTGAGTGTTCAAACATGGCCCACTTCTTACCGTCTAATCAGAAAATGGTATCCATTTTCAGTTGTAATGGCATGGAAGATCCAATGCTAAGTATTTTTAGTTTGTTTGCTTTATAACTTGCCTCAGGCTGTTTTATGCTTCTCGTATTAAACCGCTAAACAGTTGGAAGATCAGATAGACAAAGATAAGCAAGTCATTTTTTGGAGAGGTTTATGGATAAAGTTATCAATGTATCAGCTTCATAGCGCAGGGTTCTGCCTACCATCAGTCAAAGTCAACCCTTATGTGTGTTGCTCATCAGGAAATTTGTGAAATGATGGACGCATTCTTATGTGAAGGGCGCCCATAACACACACACTTGATTGACTCTAGAACACAGAAAGAGGATTGAAATTTTCTGCAATATTATTCTGCGAAGTTTCTGCCACTGTCAGCCGCTGCTTTTCTATTTTAAGTAGATGTCTATGCTTAAATGAACAGCAGCCAAGGTTGTTAGAAAATACATTTTTTAATGGAGTCTGCTTCTGCAATGATCTTAGGGTTTTAAAGT
Source organism: Amblyraja radiata (assembly GCF_010909765.2). Lineage (NCBI taxonomy): Eukaryota > Metazoa > Chordata > Chondrichthyes > Rajiformes > Rajidae > Amblyraja > Amblyraja radiata. The sequence continues at coordinate 79,262,853 of NC_045957.1, forward strand.
GATGTTAGATAATACATATGCTTCCCTTTCATTTTAGACCCCTCTGTTAAAATCACAAAATTATATCTCTGCTGTGATGTGCAGTGAGTATTTTCCAAATCAAAGACAGCACCTTTAATAGTTACATAAACTGAAAGGGCTTTAATTAAAGTGACATTTCCCTAATGACAATAGCTATTTTTTAGACAAAGTAGAATAAAAAGTAATCTTGTCACCAAATGTCACAAATATGTCTCATATTATTTGCAGCTATTTTAGTGACCACATTATGTGAATTATGTATTTTCTATCACTTTATCGCCTCTTCTTTTCTGAGAGAGTAAGGTATCTTTCCAGCTTTTTAATAAATATTCTTCTCATTGTTTCTCTACCTTCAATCCTTTCCTCTTTATTTTTGTTAATTTTTCATTCTTTCATTCTCTGTAGAAATTCTTATGAACTTCAAAGTCACAATAGCAATGCTGACCAGGGCATGAACAAGCTGTTACATGCTTATTCATAGTCATCGAGTCATAGAGTAATACGGCGTGGAAAGAGGCCCTTCGGCCCAACTTGCCCATGCTGACCAACATGCCCCATCTGCATTAGCCCCATCTGCTTTGTTTGGACCATATCCCTCTTAACCTATCCTATCTATGTATCTGTCTAAATGTTTATTAAACATTGTGATAGTACCTGCCTCACCTACCTCCTCCGGCAACTTGTTCCATATACCTAACATCCTTTGTATTAAAAAAAGGTACCCTTCAGGTTCCTATTAAATCCTGGATAGACACAAAAAACTGGAGTAACTCAGTAGGTCAGGCAGCATCTCTGGAGAAAAGGAATAGGTGCCGTTTTGGAACGAGACCCTTCTTTAGAAGGTCTGAGGAGTGCAGTCCTTTAAAACCAACATTCTGGGTGCTGAAGGAATTTGTGATATGTGTATTCAGAGTTGGAAGGAGAAATTGGATGTGCATAGGGCAAGAATATAACAATTTGTGTCATGACAGAGGTTGCGGGTGAAGGGAATGTTTTGGACACAAGGTGGTAAGGTGAGGAAGGAGAAAAAGAATAGTGGGAATGTAAAACATGGAGTAATGTTTCCTGTAAGGCACTCAAAAATAACACTAGTATGAGGGGAAACCTGTATATCCCTTCACAGTGAAAGGATTTTATACGATATCTGGAAGTTATGGAAAGTCACTTTTTGCATTCAGTCCCACTTCCTGGGACTGATTCTATCATAGATGCTAAAAAATCAAAGGTAACCTGTATACACGAAAAAAATACTGAATTGCACATTTGGCAAACTGTTTAATATGGGAGAGGAAATCCTACAAATTGTGCAGGGGAGTGAAGAATACCCAGAAGCATACACTTATAAATAGAGGCCTATTTACAATGAAGAACAGGAGGGTTAGGCAGCTATCAATCAACAAGTGCCAATCTGCATCAGTGGTTCGGAATACTTCTCATTCACAGTCTGTTACTAACACTGATTTGAGAGACACAGACATAGCAGAGGCTGAAGTGCTGCAAAAATGAGCAATGCTGAGACAGCTGATGCAGGATAAACCCTCACCAGTGGCACACATTATTTTAGATGATTATCAGGAAATAAAACTATAAGAATTTGGTCGATCATATAGACCACACACATGTGAATGCAAGGTCTGAAATAAAGCATGATCTGGGGGAAAAAAATGTTTTAGTTGTTGGAAGGTGGGACACATTGCTTGTGACTGGAAGGAAAGGAGATGTTAAGAACAAAGTTATATCCTAGATCGAAAATTGGAATGTGCAATATCTTATTAATACAGGGATTTAGTTTAGTTTAGTTTAGTTTAGAGGTACAGCGCGGAAACAGGCCCTTCAGCCCACAGAGTCCGTGCCGACCAGCGATTCCTGCACATTAACACTATCCTACACACACTAGGGACAATTTACACATACACCAAGCCAATTAACCTACATACCTGTATGTCTTTGGACTGTGGGAGAAAACCAAAGATCTCGGAGAAAACCCACTCAGTCATGGGAAGAACGTACAAACTACGTACAGACAGCACCCATAGACAGGATCGAACCTGGGTCTCCGGCGCTGCAAGTGTTGTAAGCCAGCAACTCTACCGCTGCACCACTGATGTTTGAATGCACGCTGATGGATGATCAATAATCTACAGTAATCCTTTGTTTTAAAATCTTAACATTCAAAAGTCTTCCTTGAATTACATGGGTATTGTGTTATAGAAACATAGAAACATAGAAAGTAGGTGCGAGAGTAGACCACCAGGTCCGTCGAGCCCGCACCGCCATTCGCTCATGGCTGAACACTAAACAGACACACTTACCCACAAACAGTAGACACAAGACACAGAACACAAGACACTACCCTCCCCTTTATACCGCTATCACCCCTCTCCACCCCAAGAACCTCGTGATCTCCCGGGGGAGGCAAAAAACCGGATAAAAACCCAGGTCCAATTAAGCCGTGTTATCTGTTTATTCATTGAAAGTAAATTATATCATGAACTGGTTTAAAGTGTTTGAATATTCTGTAGGTTTGTAAATGTGAGGGGTGGAAATCTTTGAATTCCTTTTGATTTTCACAGTGATTTGTGAAAAATGAGTGTTTTGTGTAAAGGGTGTTAAATGTTTTAAAGGCTCTGTTCAGAGGATGTTTCAATTGATTCGATTTTCTAGGTAATAGAATTCAAATAAAAGATGATGTCCATATTATGTAATGTGAAATGCATTTGCATGACCTCTTTCGTTTAAGTGTATTTCAAACACCTGCTTATCTCTTATCTGTTATTTTACATGAGTATTTAAATATTTTTATTTTTATTGCATTGTTGAAATTAACACATTTTTAAATAATTTGCAGTTATTTTCAAATATTCCAAAATAAAAATGGCATGTATTTTATTTGATTTTAGTTCTGTTTTAGACACATATTCTGTCATTTAATTTGCTTTGCTATCTGAATTTAATGTAGATGGACAAAACAGATTGTCATGGACACAATAGGTCAAAGGGCTTGTTTCCTTACTGTACAAATCTGTGACTTTGACTATAATAGTCAAATAAATAGAAAGGCCTGAATTCTTCAAACATCATTTTCAATTCTGGTTGATGATGTGAATTATGGGAGTCCCCAATTCCAGATATGAGATTCCTACATATATAAAGTAAAACTGTGAATTTGAATTGGGATTTGGGGAAATTGGTGATGAATTTAATATTAAAATTGTTTAAAAAAAAAAAGTAAATATGCTGGGATAACTCAGCAGGTAAGGCAGCATCACTATAAAACATGGATAAGGTGGTGTTTCAGCTCAGGACCCTTCTTCAGACTGAAACATCACCCATCCATGTTGTCTAGCACTAAGTATCCTTTTAGTAAACCAGCATCTGCAGTTCCTTATTTATATATTAACATTTACAATTTTAATTGGTATTTTGGGAAATAGTTGGAGGCAATTGTGGGTAATCTGAAATTTTGGTTCCCATTTTCGATGAATGTGTTTTCTTTCAAAATGTTAGTAACGATGCTGCTAGCATTTCTTGCCATTCAAACTGATTTTTAAGTTCTGCCGTTCATTTGTAACAAAAACTAGTTTATGATGATTCAATTAGAGTGAATAATAGCTTTAGTTTCATAAAAAAGCAAATTAATAAGTCTTACCACCCACTGGAACATTTATTAAAATGTAGTTCACGTTATATTATTGAGTTTGTCAGGTAAGAGTTAGCAGTAACTAGAACTGAGTTTGTTATGAAATAAAGTAAGGGTGAATACAAAGAACTGTGAGGGAGAAATGCTGTCCAAAAAATTCACATGGTGTAAAGCCAAGGTGAAACAGACACACGCCACGATGAACAGGAAAGTTGGCGCTGTAAAATGACGGCTAAAGCACAGTGTACGGTAAGTCCTTTAAAAGAGGTGGGGGAGGGAGTGGAGAGGGGGGAGAAGGGGAGAGAAGTAGTGGAGAAACATTTAAGAAGCCAGAGATACACGGCTGTGAGGTTCGGCGGACATTAACATTATGTTAATTATGTCGGTTATCCTTGGTTCTGAAAACTACTGTTTACGGTTTTTTCCCGCAATGAGCCAATAAATTTCACCTATTGGTGATGAATTTAACATTAAAATTGTTTAAAAAAAATACAACCTATCAGAACCTCCGAGAACCTTCGACCTCCTGGCAACCCATTATGGGCTCCTGGCGACCCACCTACAGCTCGAAAATTCTCGTTACTATCCATGGCGGCTTAATTCTAGTCGCTGCTAATTTTTCAACATGTTGAAAAATTCACAGCGACCATAATGAGGCTGTGACTAGTTCCCAGAATGCAGGAACTCCTCACGACCATGAAGGCGACACCCAGGCACCCACCCGCGAACATGTGGCGACCATGTGGTGACTGCATAGTCTCCTGCAGTCGCCTAAAAAGTCGCCTTTGGGACAGGCCCATTTGGGTTTTGGGGCTAGATTTAAACCCCAAAGAGAGGTAACCGATTTAAAAGTTGAGGGACAATCTTTGCACACAGATAGATGGTGGTTGTGTGCATGGAACAAGCTGCTTTAGGAAGTTGGAGAGCGGGTGTATTAACAATGTTTAAAAGTAGTTTAGACAGGTACATGGATAGAGGGGCATCGGTCAAACAAAGGCATGCTTTGTTTAGTTTAGTTTACTTTAGTTTAGTTTAGAGATACAGTACAGCATGGAAACGGGCCCTTGGGCCCACTGACCATCGATCACCATTTCACACTAGTTCAATGTTATCCTACTTTCTCATCAAATTTTCATAGATGCTAATTAACTGACAAACCCACACGTCTTTGGATGTGGAAGGAAATGGGAGCATCTAGAAAAAATCCACGTGGTCAAGGGAGAATGTGCAAACTTCACATGGCAACTACATTGCTATCGCATTAGAGTTATTTTAAGGCTCGTCTGCGTATACAACCAGCATGTGTTAAACCAGAAAGGATTAATGTTTTTTTTAAATTTCCAATGATAAGTTGTGCCCACCACAGGAACAGGGCCATGGTTCAGACCTTGGGGACATTAAACACATAATTTGATGCATTGATACCATTAAAGTTATGAAGGGTATTATTCATTGCATAAATAAACTCTTCGTACAAATTTAAATCTGAAAACCTCTGCAATAAAACTTAAACTGAATAAAAATAAATACAAATAAAGAAGGGTAACAACTACCACAAAAGACGCAAAGTGTTGGAGAAACTCAGCGTGTCAGGAAGCATCTCTGGGGAACACGGATAGGTAATGTTCCAGGCTGGGACATTTCTTCGGGTCTGCCTCTGCCCTGTCCTTCGTATAATCAGCAAACTTGATCACAATGCCTTCAATTTCCTCATCCAAATCAGTAATATACAACATGAAGAGTAGCAGCCCCAGCACCGACCCCTGTGGAACATTGCTAGTCGCTGGCAGCCAACTAGAAAATGTGCCCTTTATTCCCATTTTTTCATCTGCCATTCAGCCAATCTTCCTTCCATGCTTGTATCTTCCCTCTAATACCATGGGCTCTCATCTTCTTTAGATCTCCCCTTCACAAAACCATGCTGACTTTGGCCTATTTTTTCACGTGCTAAGTACTCATCCTTTATAAGAGACTCCAAAATCTTACCAACCACTGAAGTCAGGCTAACAGGCCAAAAGCATTCCCTCTTTTTCTTTGCACCCTTCTTCAACAGCAGAGTAATGTTTGCAATTTTCCAGTCCTCTGGAACTACTACTGATTCTAGTGATTCTTGAAAGATCACCACTAAAGAGGCTGCCCACTTGGACGACCTAATTGGCGAGATTAGAAGAATTTGAAAAAGTGACATGTTGAAGACCTCCTTCGACTATGCAGAAGACCTCCTTCGACCTCCTACGACTAAGTTGAAGACTAGCTTCAACTAGCTACGACTAGCTACGACTAACTTCAGGAAAATTGGACACCAAATAGTGGAGAGTGAAGACGACCTCTTTCGATCTCCTTCGACCTCCCTTCGACTATGTTGAAGACTATCTACGACTACCTTTGACTACCTTCGACTACCCTTGATTACCTATGACTAACATGGCAACCTACTACGACCTACTATGACCTACTACAACCTACTACGACTAAACCTACGAGTAAAAAGAGTATCGAATTTTTCCATGGCGACCTATTTTTACTTTCGAGCATGAAGGAGAGTTACGAAGACCCCCTAGGACATTGTTTCGATCATGCTGCGAGTATGAGTCGAGGGCAAACTCGCCAGAACTCGCGGATTATGTCGCCCAAGTGGGACAGGCCCTTTAGAAGGCTGAGGAAGTTTGGCATGTCCCCTACAACTCTCACCAACTTCTACAGATGTACCATAGAAAGCATTTTATCAGGATGCATCGCAGTTTGGTTTGGGAATGGCTCCATTCAAGACCGCAAGAAATGTTGACATAGAAAATGTCATTGTAATCACGGTAAACTAGAGAAAATAACACGACTTTTGAGCAAAACTGCAAAAAAAAGGCTGATTTAGGCACTGGATCGTGAAAAAGGCATTATCCTGGTCAAATCATCAAAAAAGGCATGAAAATACATTTATAGCATTGATGGCAAAATCCTGGCTCTAGTTATCAGCCTCCAATTATATATTATTTTGCAATTTTATTGGATAAATGACCTTGTGGCTATCTTGATGCTCATAACCAAGCGGAATAAAACTGTACTGAAATCTTTAACAATCTTCTGTACCTCATCTAAACTCATATAGTTCAGATTATCAGTGGTATCCTTATTAAAACAGTCAAGATTTTCCCTGATCTCAATTGTACGTACAGCTGGTAATAAATTATTGCTGGAGTCACAATAGACTGCAGTGGCAAGAATCTGTAGCAAAAGTTTAGATGAAAGGACTCCACCCCAAACATTGACTGTCCATTTCCTTTCCCAAATGCTGCCTGACCCGTTGAGTTCCTCCAGCTGCTCTCCTTTTATTTGCAATAAATTGTTTTTCTTTGCTCTAGATAAATAAGGACTAAACTTGACAATTTTATTATTGCTAACGACGTACAAATACTTAAAATAATCTACTGGATCATTAATCTCCAATACACTGGCAACGTTGAAGGGCTTCCCATTAAAAGTCTGACCAATGCTTTCCTATGTTCCTTAAAATTTTTGGCATTATCATTACTCACACTTCTGTCTAGTATATCTCTTCAATGATACCCAATTAAAAATCTCCTTTCGCTTTCTGCCTTGTACAAAAACTCTGCCAACTCAATATCATTACTGGCTGCATATTAGTAACCTTTGAGCATAAAAGCCACACTCTATGATTTGTTCCCAGAATCTTTCTTCTTGTTCAAAATATCTATTTCTCAAAAGAGCTGTATTTTAGCGGAGTCGAGACTAATGGAATGTTGGCTTTCATTGCCGCCAAAGTGGATAACCTCACATTTATCTACTGTATATAATAATGCATCTGCCATGCATCTGCCCACTCACTCAACCTGTCCAGGTCACCCTGCAACCTCCTAACAACCTCTTCACAGTTCACACTGCCACCCAGCTTTGTGTCATCCGCAAACTTGCTAGTGTTGCTCCTAATTCCCTCTTCCAAATCATTAATATATATGGTAAACAGTTGCGGCCCCAACACCGAGCCTTGCGGCACTCCACTCGCCACTGCCTGCCATTCTGAAAAGGCCTCTTTCACTCCTACTCTTTGCTTCCTGTTTGCCAACCAATTTTCTATATAGCCACAGCATTGCATCCCTGTTTTTGTATTCTAGTTCTCTTGAAATAACTGCAAGCATTGCATTTGCCTTCCTTATTCTTTATCGTATTGCAAATTAACTTCATGGGAGTCCCTTTGCACCTCCGATTTCTGAATTCTCTCCGCATTTAGTAAATAGTCTACATCTTTATACTTACTACCAAAATGCATGACTCCACACTTTGATAACCTGTATTCCATTAGCTAATTCTCAGCCCACTCTACCAACCTGTTCAAGTCCCTCTGCAGGGTCCCTTCCTTTTCTACACAATCTGCCCCTCCACCTTTGTATCATCTGCAAACCTGGCCACAAAGCTTTCAATCCTGGATATCTATGTGCCTATCCTAAAGCCTCTTAAATGCCACTATCATATGTGCCTGGACTGCCATCGTTGGTGGCATGATCCTGGCTTCCACTACACTCTGTGTAAAAACTTGCTCTGCACCCCACCTTTAAATGTTGCCCTCTCACCTTTAAACTATATTCTCTAGTCTTTCGCATTTCCAGCCTAGAAAAAAAAAATCTCCCTGTTTACCCTGTCTATGCCTCCCATAATTTTATATACTTTTATCAGGTCTCCCCTCAACCTCCTCTCCAGAGAAAACAATCCAAGTTGGCCCAACCTCTTATGTAAGTAAAGTAAAGTATCCTTTATTGTCATTCAGACATTTCAGTCTGAACAAAATTGTATACCTTGCAGTCATAATATAGAATAAAAATAACAAAACACACACTTAACACAGTTTAACATCCACCACAGTGAGTCTACCAGGCACCTCCTCACTGTGATGGATGGCAAAAGTCTTAAAGTCCTTGTCTCTTCCCTCCTTATTCTCCCTCTGCATTGAAGCGATCCAGGCTTCCGATGTTGGGACCCCGCCGGGTGATGCTAAGTCCAGCGGCCGCATCCGAGCTCTGCAAATGGGCTGGTTCAAACTCCGCGGCCCGGGGTGGTAGAAGCTGCCGAAGCTGCCACCCTCCAGTCCAGTGGACGAAGCTGTCGTTGTGGGAGCTCCGGAGAACCCGGTCACCAACCTGGGGCCTGCGAGCTCCCGACGATGTCGTCAACTGGGCCCGCGGCCAAGTCCACTGGGCCCGCAGCCAAGCCTCTGAGGCTCTGAAGTCGGGTCGCTGCCTCCGCAACACCACCACAACCCCAAAGTCGGCCAGCCTCGTTTTGGCAAGTGCTGGCTCTGCCTCCGGAGCCTCGAGGTCGGTCCCAATTGGAGGCCGCCAGCTCCGCGGTTGACACCCAGACCTCAGCGCAGATGGGGGACGGAGACGCACAATGTTTGGAAAAGCACAATCCGCAGCCTTTACAGATTATCACCTAAAATGACAGCTCCTCCATGAAAATCCAGTCTTTTCTGATATTAAGGGCATTAATGTTGCTTCTCTATGCACAAGGCCTAACCTGCTGAGCACTCTCTGTTTTATTTTGCCTGGTTCATTAAGCTGAGCTTTTGAACAGCATATACTCATATCAATCTACTTATGGTTAGGCGCTGTAACTAGCCAATTATATTTTTTGTGATTAAATTAACTCAGTCAAGAGAAAGATTCCTTACAGTTTTGAAATCTGGTACTTTGAAATGTGAAAGATGCACATCACGTGGACATTTAATTAAATGGTAAGTAGATAAATTGAACCAAGATCTATTTGTTGGTTCAATTGTTTTTTTTTAGACGTTTGTGGCTATAATTACTGACAGGGTGAAGGGAAAATTTTTGTGGATAGAAGCACATTTCTGGGAATGTGACATTACATTGATCATTACAGATTGCCTGATGTCATCAGTCCTAAAGCGCAGGAAAAACAACAGTAAAGCAATTAATGCATTAGATTGGCTATTTAGATGCTACATCCTCGAGGCAGCAATCTGCAATATTGTATGCACTTCTGGATGGAATATGTGTCAAATGGGAGGTTATATGAAGAAAAGTAAAGGTTTTTTTTGTTTTTTTTTAAATTTTATTTTTATTAGAAGTACAATATGTTACAGTAATACACACCACAAATATCTTATTACATTTGTTGTACCCCTTCATTTTGTGAGCTTTAAGAAAGTAAAGTTTATTGAAAGAAAAACACATTCACTTTTCCTTTTTCTGAGTTGCTCCTCATTGAATTTACTTTAAGCTCACTAGATAGAAACATAGAAACATAGAAAATAGGTGCAGGAGTAGGCCATTCAGCCCTTCGAGCCTGCACCGCTATTCAATATGATCATGGTTGATCATCCAACTCAGCTTCCTGTACCTGCCTTCTCTCCATACCCCCTGATCCCTTTAGCCACAAGGCCCACATCTAACTCTCTCTTAAATATAGCCAATGAACTGGCCTCAACTACATTCTGTGGCAAAGAATTCCAGAGATTCACCACTCTCTGTGTAAAAAATGTTTTTCTCATCTCAGTCCTAAAAGATTTCCACTTTATCCTTAAACTGTGACCCCTTGTTCTGCACTTCCCCAACATCGGGAACAATCTTCCTGCATCTAGCCAGTCCAACCCCTTAAGAATTTTGTAAGTTTCTATAAGTTCACCTCAATCTTCTAAATTCTAGCGAGTACAAGCCGAGCCTATCCAGTCTGTCTTCATATGAAAGTCCTGACATCCCAAGAATCAGTCTGGTGAACCTTCTCTGTACTCCCTCTATGCAATAATGTCCTTCCTCAGATTAGGAGACCAAAACTGTACGCAATACTCCAGGTGTGGTCTCACCAAGACCCTGTACAACTGCAGTAGAACCTCCCTGCTCCTATACTCAAATCCTTTTGCTATGAATGCTAACATACCATTCGCTTTCTTCACTGCCTGCTGCACCTGCATGCCTACTTTCAATGACCAGTGTACCATGACACCCAGGTCTCGTTGCATCTCCCCTTTTCCTAATCGGCCACCATGTGCCAAAATTCATAGTCATTAAAATCATGGACAATAGAATGTAATTTAAGTGTATTGAGCATTCCTTGATCATATGTCAAGCAAAAAACTTCCCTCTCTTAACTTTAATTGTTTTTTACTCCTTCTACATCAGTTCTTAGAGCCACAGTTTTTATATAAAAGTGAATGAGGCTGGTTGGACCACTTCTAGTACTGCCTCCTGGCCTATTTGACCTCAACGGTATTAGTATTAGCCTTGTTCCAAACAAATATCTAAACTAAGCTAAGATTATAATAAATAGAAGTAAAAATGGACCACAAAACCACATGAGGTCACCCAACCTTTCAAGAAGTTCATTTCATCTAATTTAAAAATAGTAGGGTCAAGAAATTTGGCCAGAAATGAGTTAAAATAAACATATCCGAAAACCCCCCAAAGATTATGGGTTTACCTGAGAAAACAAAGGCAGTTAATTATATCGATAGCACCAATCCAATGTTTTAAATTAGCTATATTGACATTTAAGTTTGATATCTATTCTAAAGCAAGTTAATCCGTTTGCTTTTGAGCAGGAGCATGAGCCCGGGATTGCTTTTGGGCATTTTATAATGTCTTTCTTCATTTATACTCAGTTTCAAGGACATTGCTGACCCTCAGCATGTTTGTTACAATTGTTGTACAGATTATCTGCTGCATGACTGAAATGGTGTAAAGCGTGTGATGGGCAATAATATCTATTCGGACAATTAGGCAAATGATAGTTCAGAATTTCAAGCTTCTTTAAATAATAACATAATTGCAAAACAGAGCAAGTTTTTTTTTCTATTTTCCATGGGGTTTTTTTCATTCATTGTAACCCAAGATAATTTTGCATTAAGCAAACTTTCTTACCTATTTTGTGTGAACATTTAGAGCAGATTCCTTTCATCCAGATCAATTCCAATTTGCCGACTGAACCCATAGCTAAGTATAAACAGAGAATCCGTCAATATTTTTTTTCATTGATGTTTTATGGTAGTATATGAAAATTATAGATTTAATGTGCTGCTGTTAAGATTTCCATTTATATGTTGTTTTGGCAATGATTTGAAATGAAAATTGCAGTCCTGATGTTTCAGTCTACAATTAATGCATTGAATGAGCATTAGAAAACAGTAGTAGGCTTCACTTCTAATGGAATAAATTGAAATAATGTTTATAGAATGTTCGCAGTACAACAAAAATAAGTTTAATGCAATGTTATTATTAAAGTGACAGCATGTAGTTTCTTTTTAGTATGGGGATAAGTTGCTTTGGCAACCAAGCAAAGAAAAATCATAAGCAAATTACTTTTGATCAAGTTTAGACAAGGCTTCATACTATAACTTTTGTTGTTCCTCCACAGTGGTTATTTATGTTTGTAAAGTTCATCAAGATTTGCTGCTACAGATCTTTTGAAATGGAAAACATGATGAAAATATGTGATGAACATACATTATTTTGCATTTTTAGACATCCAGAAAGAAAATTCATAAAGTTAGATTCAAACTATAGCATAATTGACTCCCCCCTCCTTGGTATGTGCGGCTTCACTCATTGTCACTTTTAGGATATCTTGGAGGGTCAGCTTATCGATTGCTATTATGAAGTACTGTTAACAATCACCAAAGTTAGGTGACAAAACATCCTCCACAATAATTCTCTATATTAGTGTCCCACAATGATGCATTCTCAACCAATTACTATACTTCCTATATACTCATGACTGTGGCCAAATTCTGCTTTAATTAGATTTTCAAGTTTGCAGATGACTCCACTGTTATAGGCTGGATCTTGAACAATGACAATATACAGGAAGAAGATAGAGATCTTAGTAAAGCCCCTGTCCCACTGTTCAAGGTAATTCAAGAGTTCTCCCGAGTTTTCCCCTGATCCGAACTCGAAGAATGTCCATAGCGGGTCCGTAGGAGTTTGTGGATGTCTCGTAGCGGCTCGTAATGCAAACGGTAGGTACTCGGGACATCTGGTAAACTTGTGATGTTTTTTCATCCCAGCTAAAAATGTCCACAAGTAAAAATTACTCGTGATGAAAAAAATTGTTACTTTTTACTCGTACGAGCCACTACGAGACATCCACGAACTCTTGCGGACCCGCTACGGACATTCTCCGAGTTCGAATCTGGGGAAAACTCGGGAGAACTCTTGAATTACCTCATATAGTGGGACAGAGGCTTAAGGTTGTGTCAAGACAGCAGTCTCTCCCTCATTGTCAGCAAGATGAAAGAGCTGGTCATTGACTTCAGAAAACAGGATGGTGCATATTTCCTAGTTAGCATCAATGGTGCTGATGTGGAGATCGTTGAAAGCTTCAAGTCCCTGGAAATGAATACCACCAACAATTTGACCTGGATCAACCACATTGAAACTTCAGCCAAGGAAGAGCACCATCACCTGTACTTCCTCAAAAGACAAAATAAATTTGTCATGTTTTCAACGGTTCTTAACAAATTTTACAGATGCACAATACAGATACAACTACTCTGCCCAAGACCGCAATAAATGATGTAGTTATAGATGTAGCCCAATCTATCACACAATCCAGCCTCATCCCCCTTCCTCCATCGACTCAACTTTCACACCATCCTGGGAAAGTGGGCCAGAATATTAGCAAGGATTATTTACAGCCCAGTCATTTCCTATTCTTCCAATTCCCATCAGACAGAAGATACAAAAGCTAGAAATCATGTACCACTATATCAGAAACTGCTTCTTCCCCATTGCCATCATATTACTGAACAGACCACTCAAAAACTAAGGATATAATCATCATCTCCCAAACTACTTTGTTGCGGCCCTTGCACTGTTATTTATCTGCACTTTCTTTGTAGTTATAACACGGTAATTCATGCTGTACCATTCTTATCTGCGCTCTGGTTAGACTAAAGCTTGGTTAGACTACTCTACATAGACTACAGCTTGGCGCTCAACACCATCATCCCCTCTAAAATGGTTACCTAGCTCTCGAAACTGGGACACTACGCATCTCTCTGCAACTGGATCCTCAACTTCCCATCAACAAAACACAATCAGTACGAATTGGCAGCAACATATCCTCCTCAATAACCATCAGCACAGGAGTGTGCTCAGCCCCCTGCTCTACTCACTCTATAACCATGGTTGTGTAGCCGGGCACAGTTCCAACTCTATTTTTAAATTTGCCATTGAGACTTCCGTTGTTGAGTGAATTATGGATGATGATGTCAGAGTAAAAGAGGGAGATTGATTGCTTGACTCAATGGTGCCAAAAAAGTGAGGAAAACCCAAAATAAACTTGAATGTTTTAGCCCACAGGTGTCTTGAGTGGGTTCTTCACACTCAGAACAGTGTGGGCTACTAACCGAGCCACAAACGAGCAGAGCTCTTGTATCTAGCACGTATAACTAAAAGGGTTGGGGAAAAAAACTGTTGTATGTACAAGTGACAGTCAGTGATGTACAAGTCCAATGTTCCACCACACAGATTGTCATAGATACCTTGGATAAATATTTTCTGACAGAGAGCCATCAGCATTTGTAAAAAGTCAGTCAGTATTAATGGATCAACAACAGGAAAAACAATGAATATATACTCGCAACTTCAGAACTTTCTGAAATAAAGGGCGGCAAGGTGGCACAGTGGTAGAGTTGCTGCCTTGGAGCACCAGAGACCCGGGTTCAAACCTGACAATGAGTGCAGGCTGTATGGAATTTGTACGTTCCCCTGTGACCTGTGTGGGCTTTCTCCAGGATTTCTGGTTTTCTCCCACACTCCAAAGACGTACAGGTTTGTAGGCTAATTATTTTAGTATAATTGTAAATTTTCCCTATTTGTTTGTAGGATAGTATAATAGTGCGGGGATCGCGGGTTGATGCGGACTTGGTGGGCCAAAGGACCTGTTTCTGCACTGTATCTCTAAACTAAACTAAACTAACTTCAAATTCATCATAAACAGCTATTACAACTAGGATGGAATTAGGAAATGATGCAAGAATGAAGGTGGTTTGAAACAGGAAACAAGCAGTCACTATTAAGGGAAATTGTCTGCCAGAAAGAGGCCTTGGGGAGATTTCAAGAGTAGAAAGAGTTTCAAGATTGCTTGGTCAATTGGGCTCTGATACCCGGAAGAATATTTTTGACGTTCTCCATGATAATATTCTTCATTATTTTCAACACCAATACTGCTTCAGAGGATCATGTATTGAAATGGGATGGCAGACACAGGGATAAATGGTCAGAACCACTCACAAACTACAACAGTAAGTTCGTACTTTACATCATATCATATCATATCATATCTATATAATTAAAAGTCTAAACTTGACTACTTCCTGTTTGTGCTGTATATTGATTTTGGGGAAAACGCTGCAATTACAGCTGTGATTTTTGGCCATTAAAGATTTATTATTATTAATGTTTAGTGTTTTCTGAGTCATTCATAACTGTCACTGTATGTCAAATTCTTTGTATGTGAATACTTGGCCAATAAATTTACTTACTTACTTATCTTACTCAGAGTCCCCCTCCGCTCATCAGGGGTAGAGGATTTTTCCCCATCAATGAAAAATAAAAGAGTTATTACTGATTTTATAAAGTTGAGATTCTCTCTCCTGTCAATCACGTCATGAAGGCCATGCCCTTACCGGTGGGATGGGGTGGGACTGCAAGATTGGGGAGGGAGAGGCCACGACTCTCTGTCTGAGCTGTGAATCAACTGAACTGAACACATGTCTACTAAATTGTGAGTGTGGTTTTATGTGGTTTATTTGGAACTGTGGTTGAAAGGAATAAATGTTATTATGTGTCTTTTAACGGCGCCTCTTAACGGCGCCTCTTAACGGCACCTTCAAACCGTGCCTGTAAACCGTGCCTTTAAACTGTGCGGCTAATTGAAAATGTGTGGCTAATTGAAATTGTGTGACTAATTGAAAAAGTGTGGCTAATTGATAAAGGGTGGATATTGGAAAAGTGTGGCTAATTGGAAAAGTGTGGCTAATTGGAAAAGTGTGGCTAATTGAAAAAGTGTGGCTATTGGAAAAGTGTCACAAGAGACACAACAAGAAAGAACTTAATGAATCTCATCTTTAACATTTAAATTGTTGTTATATTTTAAGTCATTCACATTTTAAACTTTAATAAATCGTTTTTCCACTTGCCATCCCTGCATGTTCTTCATCACAATGGGAACCTAATAGGCAGGAATGGCTGCGCTGTCAGAGAGCCACTAAAAGTGCATGGGGGAGATTGAGAGGAGATGGACTGAATGTGTGGGGGGTGGGGAATGGCAAGGATCAAAGTGGGGGGGGGGGGGTGAAGGGAAGAGGGGTGATGGGGTGAACTGCCACCACACAAGCCATGAGTGACTGCATTGCCAGCCCACCAGCCATGAGTAAGTGAACTGCCAGCCCACCAGCTATAAGTGACTGAAGTGCCAGCCCACCATCCATGACTTAGTGAATTGCCAGCCCACCAGCCATGACTCACTGAGCTGTAAGTCCAAGAATCCATTCAGTCCACAGTATCCATACTAGCCCTCTGGAAACCAGTCCCTTCAGTGCACAACACCCATACTAGCACTCCAGAGATACACGCAAGGATAGACTTTCCTCCTTCATTGCTGTGATCTGTAAAAAAAGATGAAAATTTGTAAAATTGATTATCCACCCTCTCCCCCTTCTCTCTCACAGTCTGTCACCTGTTTTCAGCAGAATGTCTGGCAGTTTCTCAGCTGCCAGCCCGCCAGACCTGAGTTACTGAGCTGCCAGCCCGCCAGGCCTGAGTTACAGAGATGCCATGCCTGTGACTGAGCTGCCAGGCTTGAGTGACTGAGTTGCCAAGCCTGAGTGACTGAGCTGCCAGCCCAATAATCCATTCGGCCCACAATATCCATACTAGCCCGCTGGAAACCAGTCCCTTCGGCCCACAACACCGTTACATAGAAACATAGAAACAGAAAATAGGTGCAGGAGTAGGCCATTCGGCCCTTCGAGCCTGCACCGCCATTCAATATGATCATGGCTTATCATCCAACTCAGTATCCCATCCCTGCCTTCTCTCCATACCCTCTGATCACTTTAGCCACAAGGGCCACATCTAACTCCCTCTTAAATATAGCCAATGAACTGGCCTCAACTACCTTCTGTGGCAGAGAATTCCAGAGATTCACCACTCTCTGTGTAAAAAATGATTTTCTCATCTCGGTCCTAAACAATTTCCCCCTTATCCTTAAACTGTGACCCCTTGTTCTGCACTTCCCCAACATCGGGAACAATCTTCCTGCATCTAGCCTGTCCAACCCCTTAAGAATTTTGTAAGTTTCTATAAGATCCCCCCTAAATCTTCTAAATTCTAGCGTGTACAAGCCGAGTCTATCCAGTCTTTCTTCATATGAAAGTCCTGCCATCCCAGGAATCAGTCTGGTGAACCTTCTCTGTACTCCCTCTATGGCAAGAATGTCTTTCCTCAGATTAGGAGACCAAAACTGTACGCAATACTCCAGGTGTGGTCTCACCAAGACCCTGTACAACTGCAGTAGAACCTCACTGCTCTTATACTCAAATCCATTTGCTATGAATCCTAACATACCATTTGCTTTCTTCACTGCCTGCTGCACCTGCACGCCTACTTTCAATGACTGGTGTACCATGAAACCCAGGTTTCGTTGCATCTCCCCTTTTCCTAATCGGCCACCATTCAGATAATAGTCTACTTTCCTGTTTTTGCCACCAAAGTGGATAACCTCACATTTAACCACATTATACTGCATCTGCCATGCTTTTGCCCACTCACCCAACCTATCCAAGTCACCTTGCAGCCTCCTAGCATCCGTGTGTGTGTGTGTGTGTGTGTGTGTGTGTGTGTGTGTGTGTGCGTGTGTGTGTGTGTGTGTGTGTGTGCTCCAAAAATCCCTTCATCTGAAAATATGAGTCATTATTTCCCGAGTTTTTTTACCCCCTCCTATCTACTCCCCTCTCTCCCCTCTACTCTCTCTCGTCCTCCCTCTCACTCTCCCCTCTCTCTCCCCTTCCCTCCCCTCTACCCCCCCACTCCACCCCCCTCACACCCTCCTCCTCACTCTCCCTCCCCCCCTGACCCCCTCTCCCCACTAGCCCCCTCCACCGCCTCCCACCTTCTCCTCTCCCCCTCATCTTCTCCCCCTCCTCTCACCCCCCCTCTCTCCCCCTCTCTCCCCTCCTCTCTCTCTCCCCTCCCCCCTCTCCCCCCTCTTCTACTCCCCTCTCCCTCCCCCCTCCTATACCCCTCCTGCCCCCACCCTTTCCCCCTCCCTTTCCCCCTCCCTTTCCCCCTCCCTTTTCCCCCCTCTTATCCCTTCTGCCCTCCTCTCCACCCCTCTCCCCCTCTTGCCCCTCCTCTCTCTTCCCAACTCCCCTCCCCCTCTCCACTCCCCCTCTCCCCTCTCCCCTCCCCCTCTCGCCTCTCCCTCTTCCCTCACCTCCACCTCCCTCCCCCTCCTTTCCCCCTCTCACCCCACTTCCCCACTTTCCCCCCTCTCTCGCCCCCTCCCCTCCTTTCCCCTTCCCCCTCCACCTCCCTCCCCTCCCTTTTTCCCCACCCCCCCTCTCCTCTTCTCCCCTCTCTTCCCCCTCCTCTCCCCCCCTCCCACTCTCCCCCCTTCCACCACCCCCCTCTGCCCCCCCCCCCCCCCCCCCCCACCTCTCCCCCCTCCTCCCCCCCCTCCTCTCCCCCCCTCCTCTCCCCCCCTCCCCCCTGTGTGTGTGCGGGGTGGTTAGTGTGTGCGTGATGCCGCAGCCCCCCCCCTCCCCTCCCAACAACCGTGCATTGAGGGGATGGGACCCATTGGGTCCCCCTTGGTCTAGTTTAATAATAAAAGGAAAGAAAGATCAAGAAAGTCAAAATGCTAGAGGAATTCAGCGGGTCAGATAGCATCTGTAGAGCAAATGGATTGACAATGTTTCAGGTCAGAAACCTTCTTCAGACACTCTTGTGCCTCCAAAGGAAAGTAAGAGTTGCATTTCTGTATCCCTTTGATGACTTCAAGACACAGAAAATGACCACACAGTCCATAAAGTACTTTTATCACCTCCTTGTTGGTAATTATTGCCTATTGTTGGTATATGGTGGTTGTGAGAATGTACCTTTAAGAACTAATGCCCCTCTCTCATTGGTGTGCACCAATACATTGCATCTGACCTGAATTGAATCTACTCTCTGAGAAACAAGGAACTGCGGATGCCTGTTAACAAAAAAGACACAAAGTGCTGGAGTAACTCTGCAGGTCAGGCAGCATCTTTGTGTCTTTTTTTTAATCTTGTCTCATGAGCGATTGCACAGATTCCTCTTTAATGCATTATCTCTCATAAAATAATTAATACTGCATTAAACATATTTGTGGCCAACTTTATGCCACCCGGGACGTCGCGCTGATGACATCATCAGTAAGCGCAGTGATTTAAAACGGAGGATAAAGGATTTAAAATGAAAAAACCATCTTCAGCTCAGAGCCCTCAGAGAACAATCTCAAAACTGCTGAAAACACAGAAAACTGAAGAACAGACGTCTGAAGTGGATTCTGGAATGGCTACAAGGGCAAAGGCTGAGATAGCTACTAAGGAGAAAAATGAAATGGAGGAGATAAAGAACTCGGTAAGAGAACTGAGAAAGGATATTGAGGCTGGAAACTCAAAAATGATGGAAAATATTAATGTTAAATTGATGGAAAATATGTCGAACATCAATGCTGGTAATCAAAAAGTTATTGACTGCATTGGCATTATACAAAAACGAATTGAGGATGTGCATGAAGAGCTAACGGGGAGAATTAATAAAGGGGAAGAAGAATCTAAGAAGAAGTTTGAGGCTGTGCATGTAATTGTTTCTTCACAAGTAACTGAAATAAAAGACATGTAAACAATTGTTGATCAAATGGCTGAAGATATGCAGGGAATGAAGCTAGAACTAGACAGCCTCAAGAGTCAACTGGCGAAAGTCTCAGATAAATGTCTTGATCTCGAAGCTCGCTCAAGACGCCAACATTTACGAATAGTGGTAGTAACAGAAGGGGCAGAGGGAAACAACGCTCGTGAGTTCACTGCCAACTTAATCAAACATGTACTCAATTTACCTGTGGAACCGGAAATTGAAGTGGCATATCGAATACCTAGATTTAAGCCAAGATCACACACAGATCCAGCCCACCCACGACAGATCATAGTCAAACTTCGGGACATTTCAGCACTTGAAGAGCTGATGAAAAAAATCAAATATGGAGTGAAGATGACCTTTGGAAACGACTCTATCAAACTCCTCCGGGATTATCCCTATGAGATCGTGCAAAAGAGAAGAAAGTTTGCACAGACAAGACAGATTCTCTATGGAGTTAAAGATGTTAGATGTGGCGTTTTTTATCCTGCCAGGATGCGCATTACTTTCAAGGGAAAAGAGAAAACTTTCACTAATTCGGATGCATCTTATAAATATGCCCAAGAGATTGTGGCTGAAACAGAAGATTAATCAAGGCAGCGGGACGGTATGGACAATTTCTTTCCTTTTATTACTTCACAGAGAACACCTGAAGATAAGGGAAGAAACACCATTCTCTAAAAGTTTAAAATGGAAGAGCATTTCCACGTGCGCTGGTCTAGACACCTTATCTCCTTTGGACGCTTTGGAATTCAAATCAAGGACATTCTTTGTTCAAAATGAAGGAAAGACTGATAAGCAACGCAGAGATGAACAGCAGAGCCGAATGTGGAAAACACCACAAGGACAAATGGCGGTTTAAGATCTTAAAACAGCTTTACAAAATATAGAGAATTAATAATAATTAACAATACTAATATAGAAATATAAATGGAAACTAACCTGAACTATATAATGGGCAAAATGTAATAATCTGCTAATAAGACTGACTAGCTCGTATATAGAGATAGCAAATTTTAGAATTAAAGTAGATAATACTGAAAGGTTAAGTGTTATGTAGTTCGTGTGGAGAAGGGAGGAGACTCAGGCACCTGGCATAATTCCAGGAGCCTGTTTCTGGTTAACCCTTACAGCTAACAGCTTACTATTATCAAAGGTATAACTAATTATAAATAATTAGTAGATGAAAGTGTTAGATAAATAAATTTCACAGTAGCTGAACACAGATCTGATAAGTCTGAATGAAATATATATATATATATATATATATATATATATATATATATATATATAGTACAATTGGGTGAAATATAATTGATTTTGAAATGGCACCGCCTTCCTAGGTTTAGAGTAATAAAAGGAGCGGAGCTAATTCTACAACATCAACTTCGGAAATCGAATAGATGTCGAATCCCACAGACGCGTGGGACACGCACTACAGTGTCGAATACTTCAGACACTGTAATTTTACTTGTTCAAATTTTTTTTTCATCACAATATGTCACTACTATGTGTTTTTTTTCCAAGGAAAATCGCAAAAGGGATCTACCAAGGAAGTTAGTAATATAAACGCCCCCCAAATATCCAGAGTCCTGAGGTATAGATGCACCGTAATAAATAAGGGTATTAAAATCAAAGAAAATGCAAGATGATAAACAAAACAAAATGGGAGGAATCACACTGTGTAGCTGGAATATAAGGGGTATTAATGAACCAATTAAAAGGGGCAAAATACTAGCTCAGTTGAAATCATATAACACGGACATTACGTTTCTACAAGAAACGCACCTTAAACATCAAGATCAGATGAGATTGAGGGCGAATTGGATAGGCCAAACATTTCACTCCTCATATACTTCAAAATCCAGAGGCACCGCAATTATTATTCGCAAAGGAATTTTGATTTTAGCAAATGGGCGATTGGGTAGGTCCAGCAGACTGAGCGGAGGTGTTAAGCGAAAAGATTGTCGAGCCTGCACTTTGTCTCACTGATATATAGGAGACCACACCTGGAACAGCGGATACAGAGGTTCAAGGAGGTGCAAGTGAACCTCTGCCTCACCAGAAAGGACGGTCAGAGTTGCAGGAGAAAGAACCTGGGGAGGGGGTGGTTTGGAATGGAAGGGATGAGTTAACCAGGGAGTTGCGGATGAAACGGTCTCTGCGGAAAACGACAAGCGGTGGAGATGGGAACATGTGGCTAGTGGTGGGATGCCATTGGAGGTGAATTCTGCCTTCCCACAAATAAATGGTTTGAAAATTAAAACAACTTTGGAGACCAGTTTAAGAAACAGATATATATTGTAGATCAGAAGAGAATTAAAGAGTGTGTGAGCACACACTCTTAAAAATGGATTGGTTGCCCATTATAGACTTAGCTGTTGAATGGAAAGAGAAAGCCACAAAGTTTCACAATGAGAGACGAATCACTTGAACTTCCATATAAATATAAATTTGAGATCTGTGAATCTTGGATGACGGTGACGCAGCGGTTTACAACACTTGCAGTGCCAGAGACCCGGATTTAATCCTGACTACGGTGCTGTCTGTATGGAGTTTGAGTATAGGAGCAGGGAGGTTCTACTGCAGTTGTACAGGGTCTTGGTGAGACCACACCTGGAGTATTGCGTACAGTTTTGGTCTCCTAATCTGAGGAAGGACATTATTGCCATAGAGGGAGTACAGAGAAGGTTCACCAGACTGATTCCTGGGATGTCAGGACTTTCGTATGAAGAAAGACTGGATGGACTCAGCTTGTACTCGCTAGAATTTAGAAGATTGAGGGGGGATCTTATAGAAACTTACAAAATTCTTAAGGGGTTGGACAGGCTGGATGCAGGAAGATTGTTCCCGATGTTGGGGAAGTCCAGAACAAGGGGTCACAGTTTAAGGATAAGGGGGAAATCTTTTTGGACCGAGATGATGAAAACATTGGTGAATCTCTGGAATTCTCTGCCACAGAAGGCAGTTGAGACCAGTTCATTGGCTATATTTAAGAGGGAGTTAGATGTGGCCCTTGTGGCTAAAGGGATGGAGAGAAGGCAGGTTCAGGATACTGAGTTGGATGATCAGCCATGATCATATTGAATGGCGGTGCAGGCTTGAAGGGCCGAATGGCCTACTCCTGCACCTATTTTCTATGTTTCTATGTATGTTCTCCCCGTGACTGCGTGGATTTTCTCCGAGACATTCGGTTTCCTCCCACACTCCAAAGACGTGCAGGTATTTAGGTTAATTGGCTTGGTGTATGTGTAAATTGTCCACAGTGTGTGTGGGATAGTGTTAATATGCTGGGATCGCTGGTTGGTGCAGACTCGGTGGGCCGAAGGGCCTGTTTCCACGCTGTATCTCTAAACAAAACTAAACTAAACAAAACTAAACTATACTCACTCCTTAATTTAATGACATGGTAATATTTCTGGAATGAGAGCTTACTTCAGAAATATTAGCTAGGATGGCTAATATAATACTGAGAGATGGAAGAAGCCCTGGATGCTTTGCAACTGGAATAAACAACATAGTCTCCAGTCAGACAGTATGCAAATGGTGAACTATAGCCATTGCTATATTAAGCTGGGAATGGAGTTTTGATGTGGCTGTACATAGAAGGCATGTTCCTTATCTGACATTTCAACATTTAAAAATGAAAAGGTTTAGTATTAAATAATTTAGTATTATCCACAACAACACCTTGTCAAGTAACCTTTCACCAGGTATTAGACTTTCTACTGTTAATGTCATCACTGGGAAATCAGGGCCAATTGTCGACTTGGAAGTAGTCTACTTTTAACATAACTGGTCGGCAGAAAATTACAGCAGCATCAATTCTTCCTCCAACCATTGCATTTATTTAATTTATTTTCAATGAATTATAATGTAACTATTTAATTAAGAGGCGATTCTGTTATTTAACTAACTCTTAAATATTTTAAGGCAAATACAAGCATTTATTCTGCTGCTTTACCAAATATGGAAGCGTTGAATTTTGTGATGATTAAATTCCTTTAAACTAACATCAAGCAGCAATAATAAAATGATAACATAAAGGCAATACATTGGTGGTTGCCAAAAGAAAGTTGGTAAACACAGCCTACAAATGTTTGATTTAAAATCTTTATAGTTTTCAAAGTAAGAAGAAACAGTTTATTTTTCCTTTTTACACCAGAGGCATTGTTAATATATGTAACATAAGATGTGATCACGAAATATGTTGGAAAATTAGTTCCTTTGTTGCACATCAGTTGACATTTCAAATGATGTCCTAGAGGTAAACAGTACAATGTCCCAGAAGGGGTAAGATTTAGAATTCCAGCTTCAATTATTGCAAGCGATGCAAAATAAATAAATTAAATTCAGCAGATATAATGAGAATGTGAAGTGGCATTTAAAATATTTCTGTCACCACTCAAAGCAGTTTGGCTCTGCCTGCCCTGTTCTGTCCTATCCAAAATAGGCATAAGAGATGCTTGGGATCTGGCAGCCTTTTATGAAATGTTGTTGCTGCTTTAACAAATACTTCAATAACTGTCTGATGCTGAACAAGAAGATAGACACACTGCTGGTATAACTCAACGGGTCAGGCAGCATCTCTGGAGAAAAAGGATGGGTGACGTTTCGGGTCAGGACCCTTTTTCGAAACATCACATCCTTTTTCTACAGAGATGCTGCCTGACCCGTTCAGTTACTCCAGCACTCTGTGGCTATCTTTAATATAAACCAGCACATCCTTTCTAGAAACATAGAAACATAGAAATTAGGTGCAGGAGTAAGCCATTCGGCCCTTCGAGCCTGCACCGCCATTCAATATGATCATGAGGATTTCCTCCTCCTTCTACACATTTGCTGCTGAACAACATTTCTCAGGAGTACAAGTTCCATTGGTTCCTCCCTAATATGAAAGTCAGTTAAATCCTTCAAACTGCATTGAAGAATTGAGTTGTATTTCATTCAATTTTTGCTAGCCTACTGTTTGTACCTCATCAGTTGTTTATTTTCTTCAAGACTGTATTGAAGTTTTGTTTTAACCAGTCCAGCCTAATAACTCTTAAAAACCAAAACTGGGCTCAGCATTTGTTTTTAAAATAAAACCCACATCTTAAATAAAAATGCTTCACTATGTAACGTGTGATGAAATTTGGTATTAGGCGCAGCAGATAGAATTTGCACACTCTTGCTCTGATATTGTGGGTGGTTCCGGTTACTCTTGTTTGCTCCAACATCTCAAAGACATGTAGGTTTGTGGTTTAATCAACTATTATCAATTGACCTGTGAGAGTGGGTGAGTCATAGAATCCAGGGCAACTGATGGGGAACATGGATAGCATTGTGTAATTTGCTGACTCCTTTGCACCTTCACAGAAGCTGCAGATGGAGCTCTGTTTACTTGCCTCTTTTTACAATTGATCGGCCCCATGTGGCACTAACAGTGCCTGTAGAAGGTGTTTTCTATTCAATCCGCACCTTTAACTGATATCAGAGCTTGTCATTAACAAGATGCTCCAGTTGCAGAGGCGACAATAATAGTTCTACTTCAGTCGATCACATCCATTGACATTGAAAGTGTCATTAGTTCCAATCATAAAGGAGGTATACATTAGATATGTGATGCCGACTCGCTGCCTTTTAATTATAGGTAATATTGCACATTTGGACTTTAAGACCTAATTTCTCTGAGCTATTTTGATGCATTTATTTTTTCTTCATTAATGTCTCAGCACCATTTCCGAACAATAGATAGGGGCTGGGGACCCTTTCACAGGCCTTGGATACTTTCCCACCTTCCTTTCTCCTGAGAAACTATGTGAGCTCTTTAGAAAAATCCAGCTACATACTGTTACTGTTAAGTTGTACGTATTACTGTTTTCAGCCATAGAATTCTATGGATTCCCCCAACATCGGGAACATGTTTCCTGCCTCTAGCGTGTCCAAACCCTTAATAATCTTATATGTTTCAATTAGATCCACTCTCATCCTTCTAAATTCCAAGCCCAGCCATTCCATTCTATCAACATATGATAATCCCACCATCACGGGAATAAATTTGGTGAACATACGCTGCTTTCTTCACTGCCTGCTGTACCTGCATGCTTACTTTCATTGACAGATGAACAAGGATCCCCATGTGAGGGATAAGATGATTAAACCACCATCATTGCGAGGGCCCGAGTGATTGAAGTCACCGACCTTGTGATGGGCCGAGAAGTTGGAATCACCAACCTTGTGATTCGAACAAACAGTCAGACCTTCAGAGCTGTTGATAACATTGTAGAATAACAAGATGAGGTAAGGAATGTAGCTGACAACACAGAAGCTATTCTTTAGGTCAAAGGCAATTAAGTAGGTTAGGGCAACAGATACTGCGCATGCTTAATAAGTTAAATGAATATTAACTTTACGCCACTCATGACAAAGGACCTAATTTAAATGTACATGCGATGTATGATGTGGGAGGAGAGGGAATGATTGATGACGCACGGAGGGGAGGGTTGGAAGATTGTGAACCTCGGTACCCTGATTGGAAGGGGTCAGAAGGGGAGGCGTCCGATCAATAAAGACTGTATACTGAATTGTATAAAAATAGACGTTTTTCCTTTGCTCGGTGTGTCTCAACTTGGAGAGGCACCCGATTCTGCAGACTTGCAAATAAAGCATTTCTTGTTTCCATGATTTAGTCTCTGAGTAGTGATTGTGAGCACAAACAATATATCTCACAAGTTGGGGGCTCGTCCGCGATCGCCAATCCGGCCGCTTAACGGAGGCATGAAAGGAAGGGAAGGTGCACCCTGCTGATTTCAGCAGTCTCTGATCTCCTTGCTTGCCGTCAGCGGTTTGAGCGAGTGATATTCGGACAAGAGACTCTGGAAACAAGAGGGAATCCGGTGAAAGGGATCAATCAATCGAGCAATTCCTGTGCACAGGACTCGGGTAAGAATATTGACTATTAAGTATTACTCGGGCGATTGGGTTCTGTTGGACGGGAAAAGGTCTGACAGGGGTGGGTAACCGGAACGGGCAAAGTAAGGGCCCGGGGATAAAGGCTCAAACTGGTGAAGAGCCGCACATTCCGCCTGATAGTCCATTGGGGCGGATGTTGCACGGATGGGGTGAGAGGGGGACTCAGGGTAAAAGTAAGAAAGTCATGATAAAGTATTGTTACTTTGAATGGCCAAAGGAACCCACAAAAGAGGTGAATGGAGGGACCAAGGTTGGGGTCCCCCGGGAAATAAAGAACAAAGATCAGGGGGATGGCGCACCGGGCCATCCCGGTGTTATCATTGTCACAAAGAAGGACATTTTAAAAGAGAATGTCCAAAGATAAGGCATGAAGTACAATCGTACACACTGATGGAGGAATAGGGGGGTCAGGGGTTCCCCTCCTTGGGGTGTGTAGGACGTACATGGGAACCCTTGGTAAACTCAAAATTATGTCCCCAAGGAGAAGACACGGTATTTATGGTGGACTCAGGGGCGGAAAGATCAAGTGTAACCAGGATACCGGAGGGAATGGGATTAGGGGAAAAGCAAGTCAAAATCTCTGGAGTAGGGGGAAAGGTAATGACAGCTCCCGAGATAGAAGGAGTAATGGTAAGATATGAAAATCGAGAGGCCATGGAAGACTTAATCCTGGTGCCCCAGGCAGGAATAAATCTGATGGGAAGGGACTTACAAGTTCTGATAAATCTGATAGGAATGGGCACAGCTCCCGTAGGTGGACAGATTATAGTACAACTATATAAATTGACGACCGAAGATGAAGAAAGAATAGTCTCACAGGTGTGGGCAAGAGAGGAAAATAGGGGAGGGCTAAGAATACCACCTCTGAGGATAGCCTTGCGAGAAGGAAGTGAAGTAGTACAAGTAAGACATTATCCGATTTCAATGGAAGGAAGGAAAGGGCTGCAGCCAATTATAGAAAACCTACTGAAGGATGGAGTATTGGAGAGTTGTATGTCCCCCTACAACACGTCAATACTCCCTGTAAGAAAGACTGACGGAACGTTCCGACTGGTCCAGGACCTAAGATAATTGAATAGGGTAGTTAGGGCTCGACACCCGGTAGTCCCAAATCCTTATACCATAATGGGACGTATACCCCTTAACCATAGGTGGTTCAGTGTGGTAGATCTGAAAGACGCCTTTTGGAGCTGCCCCCTGGCTGAGGAAAGTAGAGACCTCTTTGCATTCGAGTGGGAAAACCCAGACACACTGAGGAAGCAACAGTATCGATGGACTGTGCTCCCTCAGGGATTTACTGAATCCCCGAACCTGTTCGGGCAAATATTAGAACAAGTATTAGAGGATGTTCCCAGGAACTATGGGACACAATTATTGCAGTAAGGGATGCAACCATAACCCTCTTAAACTTTTTAGGGGAAAATGGATTGAGAGTGTCCAAAAATAAACTACAATGGATTGAGAGTGTCCAAAAATAAACTACAATTTGTAGAACAGGAGGTTAAATATCTAGGACACCTGATTAGTGACGGGAAAAGGAGAATAAACCCCGAAAGAATAGCTGGGAACAAAAAAGAAATCAGGAAGTTTCTCGGGTTAATTGGATACTGTAGATTATGGATAGACAATTACACCTGACAAGTCAAGTTCTTGTATGATAAATTGTGTGAGGAGACTGATAAAGTACAATGGGATTCTGAGGACGAACAGAGATTTGGAGAAATAAAGAATAGCCTGATCACCGCACCGGTACTGACCCTCCCGTCCATCGATCAACCATTCCATCTCTTTGTTAATGCGGAGAATGGAATTGCGTTGGGGGTACTGACACAAAAGAGAGGAGGGAAGCGACAGCCAGTCGCATTCCTTTCTAAACTCTTGGATCCGGTATCACGAGGGTGGCCTGTATGTATTCAAGCGGTCGCAGCAACAGCAATATTAGTGGAAGAAAGTAGAAAATTGACATTTGGAGGTGACCTGGTAGTATCTACTCCCCACATGGTCCGGACAATACTAACTCAGAAGTCCAACCGGTGGTTGACTGACTCCAGGATCCTAAAGTACGAAGTGATACTTATGGAAAAAGACGATTTTACTATTCTGACCGATAAGAATTTAAACCCTTCCCAGTTTTTATACTCGGCGGACGACGAGCAGGAAGGGCAGAGACCAGAACACTACTGTAGCGAAGTTATAGAACTACAGACCAAGAGCAGGGAGGATTTGGAGGAGCAGCCTCTGGTAGAGGGAGAAAGGTGGTTTATAGACGGTTCTTCCCGCTGTATAAATGGAAAAAGATATAGTGGGTATGCCATAATAGGAGGAGAAGGATTTGAAGGAGTGGAGGCGGGCAGGTTGCCAGGTAGTTGGTCGGCTCAGTCATGTGAATTGTATGCCTTAATACGGGCGTTAGAATTGTTGGAGGGGAAGGAAGGAACGGTGTACACCGACTCCAAATATGCATTTGGAGCAGTGCACACGTTTGGGAGAATATGGAAAGAAAGGGGGATGATTACAGCAAGAGGAAAGGAGTTGGCACATGAGCAATTAATTGAGAAGGCGCTGGAAGCATTACATTTGCCAGAAAGGATAGCGGTGGTCCATGTGGCGGGACACCAAAAGGGGAACTCATTAGAAGCAAGGGGAAATGAAGTGGCAGACGGAGCCGCCAAAAAGGCAGCGACAGAAGGAACAGTGAGGATGTTGTCTTTAATACCATTAAGGGAAGGAGTAGGAAAGATACCTGTATTCTCACAGGAGGAGGAGGAGGATAAAATGAATGAGTTAGGGGCTCGGCGTTCCACTGACGGGAGGTGGTGGACGCCGGATGGGAAACAAATGTTAACCAAAGGATTAACTCGGGATTTGATGACACAACTGCACTCCCAGTCACATTGGGGAGCGCAGGCCCTGTGTGACACACTACTACGGACCTACGCTTGCCGAGGTATCTATACTTTGGCTAAGCAGACAGTCTCCGGCTGTGTGTTATGTCAGAGGGTTAACAAGAAGGTAATGAGAGCTGTCCATGGTGGAGGACAACAATTGGCTATAAGACCCTTCCAGAGAATACAGGTATATTTTACAGAACTTCCAAGAATACAAAGGTGGAAGTACCTCCTAGTAGTTGTAGACCATTTCACCAGGTGGGTGGAAGCATTTCCCACGATAAATGCCACCGCTCAGGCAGTAACCCGGATATTATTAGAACAAATCATTCCCCGATACGGGGTCGTCAAATCCATAGATTCCGACCGAGGAACACATTTTGCCTCTAAGGTTGACCTGTTGGTTTGCAGTACCTTGGGAATAAATTGGAAATTGCATACACCCTGGCACCCCCAGAGTTCTGGGCGAGTGGAAAGGATGAATGCAACCCTTAAAACACAGATAACTAAGTTAATGGAGTAAACCAGACTACCCTGGACTAAGTGTTTACCAATTACATTATTAAGAATACGAACGGCACCCCGTAAAGATATTGCGGTGTCTCCCTACGAAATGTTGTTTGGGCTGCCCTATCTTGGAAAGGTAGAGGGCACGCCGACCTTCGAAGGCAGCGATGTGTTCCTGAGGAACTATTTACTGGCAGTGTCTCGTTCCCTTGCAGAATTAAAAATAAAAGGACTGTTGGCACAAAGTCCACCACTCGACTTTCCAATACACGCTATAAAGGCCGGTGACTGGGTACTGATTAAAAGTTGGAAGGAGGAGAAACTGCAGCCCCGGTGGACTGGCCCATACCTGGCATTGCTGACAACGGAGACAGCAGTACGAACAAAAGAAAAAGGGTGGACACATGCGACCCGGGTTAAAGGACCCGTTGACCCGCCGTCAGTTCCTGAGAAAGACGATCAGTGGACGGTAAAACCAGGGAATAAGCCCCTGGCATTAACTTTCAGTAAGAAATAAGTGTATGAAACTAACAGCATGAAAGGAGCAGTTGTAGTATTACTAACTATGTATGTAACCATTATAAGAAGTGTTAATAACTGTGATAAGTGCTACCATCCTATCAGATATGGAGGGCGAACAACCAGATAATTTACCTATCATTCCCATGTAAGTGATGATTGCTTCGACCTAAGGACTAGAGCTGTTTGTCAGGACGGGGGGAGGGGTATTATGTAGTAGAAAATAAGGGACATGTAGGAAGTTTTGGGCACATTACCTGCCCAAAAGGGGAGAAATGGGTCTGCATGACCAAGAGAGGACAGTTAGGCATCCCTTCTCGAGCCAGGGAGGAAACATTAGACAAAATTAAGGAGGTAGTGATAGGGAAGTTAGCAGAAGCAGTAGTCAACAAACCTCCCCCACCTTCCCAGCCTCAACTGCACCAGACTATGTATGATGAAATAAAGCAGCAGATTGAGATCCCGGAAGTGGGGAGAAACCTGTTTGTGGACTTGGCCCTCCGGATAGCCAGAACCCTGAATGTGACTAACTGTTGGGTTTGTGGAGGACCGCTGATGAGCTCACGTTGGCCATGGAGAAGATCTATCATTGAGGTATGGGATCTGATAAAGTGGAATTTGACGGTGGGAAGAGATCGAAGTCCCCAGGAATGGGTCCTGACACACACCCCGGTTGGAACTGAGTGTATCGCCAGGCCCTGGGCAAAGGATGCCATCCTAGTAGGCAGCAGCCCCTGCCAGCGCATCATCACCCAGTGGCCAAATCAATCCCGAGTGTGGTGGCCAGAGGAACCTCAATGGTATCCCACTGTAAAGGATGAAGGAAACTGTACTATCTGGATGAAGACTGATGGAAGCGAATCGACTGGATTATGGAATTGCACCTGGAACAACCCTTACCAGGGAATCCCAGTGTTGCAGGACATATGGGACAATGTTACCTCTAGTGGACCGGCCCCTGAAGGACTGCTATGGATATGCGGACACAAGGCATACTCGGTATTGCCAGAAAAATGGAGTGGGACTTGTTTAATTGGACTGGTACAACCAGGGTTTTTTTTGTTGACCACTGAGGAGGGGCGGTCGCTAGGAACACCCATCTTTGACGATCTACACCGAACGAAGAGAAGAATGGACATCGGAAAATGGGAAAATGATGAGTGGCCACCTGCAAGAATCATCTCATATTATGGACCAGCCACTTGGGCACAGGACGGATCCTGGGGCTACCGGACCCCAGTGTATATGTTAATTCGGATCATAAGACTACCGGCAGTGCTGGAAGTAATTACTAACCAGACTGCATCTGCACTAGAGATGTTGGCAAAGCAGCAGACACAGATGAGAACAGCGATATACCAAAACCGTTTGGCCTTAGACTACTTACTAGCCGAAGAGGGAGGAGTATGCGGAAAATTTAACCTCTCTAATTGCTGCCTAAACATAGATGACAACGGGCAAGCAGTAATGGATATATCAGAAGGAATCAGAAAAATAGCACATGTCCCGGTACAGAGATGGAACACAATCATGGGAGCAGGATGGTGGGATTACATCTTAGGAGGAGTCTGGTGGAAAGCGGTGGGACTGGTGATTTTATGGGCATTAGCTGCATTGATCATTATCCCCTGTTGTATACCATGTCTCAGGGTTCTTATAACTAGAAGTATAAGCCAAATGCAGGCAGTTGTAGTCCCCATGGGGGAGAAAGGGGGCGTCCAGAAGATAATGATAATGAGGCCGAGAGAGGACCCAGAGGAAAGAGAGATAAAAACAATGTTATTAGCTTTGGAACAGCAGGAAGTCTAGGAATGGGGTTTAATACAGGATGCGTAGCAAAAGAAAAAGGGAGGATTGTGAGGGATAAGATGATTAAACCATCATCATTGCGAGGGGCCGAGTGATTGAAGTCACCGACCTTGTGATGGGCCGAGCAGTTGGAATCACCAACCTTGTGATTCAAACAAACAGTCAGACCTTCAGAGTTGTTGATAACATTGTAGAATAACAAGATGAGGTAAGGAATGTAGCTGACAACACAGAAGCTATTCTTTAGGTCAAAGGCAATTAAGTAGGTTAGGGCAACAGATACTGCGCATGCTTAATAAGTTAAATGAATATTAACTTTACGCCCCTCATGACAAAGAACCTAATTTAAATGTACATGCGATGTATGATGTGGGAGGAGAGGGAATGAATGATGACGCACGGAGGGGAGGGTTGGAAGATTGTGAACCTCGGTACCCTGATTGGAAGGGGTCAGAAGGGGAGGCGTCCGATCAATAAAGACTGTATGCTGAATTGTATAAAAATAGACGTTTTTCCTTTGCTCGGTGTGTCTCAACTCGGAGAGGCACCCGATTCTGCGGACTCGCAAATAAAGCATTTCTTGTTTCCACGATTTAGTCTCTGAGTAGTGATTGTGAGCACAAACAATATATCTCACACCCAGGTGCCGTTGTACTTCCCCTTTTTCCAAAATGACTCCATTTAGATAACAATCTGCCTTTAGATAATAATTTGCCACCAAAGTGGATAACCTCACATTTATCCACATTAAACTGCATCTGCCATGCATCTGCCCACTTACCCAACCTGTCCAAGTCACCCTGCATCATCAAAGCATCCTCTTCACAGTTCACACTGCAACCCAGCTGTGTGTCATCTACAAATTTGCTAATCTTAGATTAAACTAATTTAAAAAATCCTTACATTCCCAGTTACTCACCCCAGAGTCTACCATTCCCTATGCACTAGCGGTAAATTCTAATGAACAATTAACCTCCCAACTCACCGATCTTGCGAATGTGGGAGAAAACCCATATGTCATAAAGAAATGTGTAAACTGTACATAGACAACAGTGCAGGACAGGTTTGAACTTTGGCCACTGGGGCTGTAGAATCAGCTTTATTCTCTGTGCCATCCTACTGATCAAGTATAGTTGACATTTATGGCAGAGAAGGATGCCCTTTAAATGCTGTGGATATGCCGCCAAAGAGAACAGCGATTTTTCTTGTTCCATAGTCTTCATGATTATGTTATGTTAACTCATTATCCAAGTACATGTTCCTACCTCATTCTCCCTATAGATAATGAATTCAAGGTCACAGCTACACCCATTCTTCTAATCCTCAATTAACTAAGGCTTGGATCCTCAGGTGCTTAATTCTGCTTAGAATTGATGAATAATTCTTTGGAACCGCAATTTACTTCACTTTTTAAGACTCTTATTAACACTGGTGCTCACTAACAGGTTTTTCTGACCGGTATACATTCTGCATACATATTAAATATAGCTTGAGGATGATTGCAGGCTTGACCTGAACTAAGTTCATAACTGATAGGAGAAGAATTAGGCCATTTGGCCCATTAAGTCTATTCCACCATTCAACCATCGGCTGATCTATCGCCCCCTCCTAACCCCATTATCCTGTCTTCACCCCACAACCCTGATACACGTACTAATCTATCAATCTCTTCCTTAAAAATATTTATTGACTTGGCCTCCACAGCCTTCTGTGGCAAGAATGCCACAATGAAAATACTACGTCTTGATCCCAGTGCTTCAATGACATGTGATCAAACTGGTCATTAGGTAAATTCTCAAATTGAAACTGAGATACACATTATAAGGTTCATTGAGAAAATGGAGTGTGAACCATATTGTTCTTTATTTTTTTATTGTGGTATCTAACTTAATTTGTTTTTGAGTCACCTTGCATAATCCAGTTTATACAAGGCTTTGAAAGAGACTAAGAAAGGAAAGGAAAAGGAAAAGATCATTAATATAATGCATTTCACAGATTTACGAGTGTTTCATGACCAATTAGTTTTGATTGACAATATGTTATTACATAGTCAAGCAAAGGAGCTAATCTACACTCAGCAGGGCCCAGTGAAGAGTCGTAAAACAACTGAATGGGTAAGATGATTCTGGTGATGTTAAGGGATAATTATTCACAAAGTGATTTGGAGAATCCCTGTGCTTTATGTTAAACGTGCTACTTGTCATGAACAGCCATTTGAGAGCTCAGAAATGACCTCTTTTGATGGACCAGTGCAGTGTGTGAAAATTCAAAACAATATTAAAACTTATGGAGTTTGTATGTCCAACTCTCAAGGTGTACCAGACCATGTTCTTAATTTCTGCATGAATCAACTGCCTGGATTTTATTTGGAAATCTTCAACCTGTCATTCCTAATTGCTTTACATTCCTCAAAGATCCTGTCTGATTTCATCTTCTTAAACCTACCTGCTTTAAAAGGGCATTAATATTACCATAACTCAAGAAGCGTAAGGTGACATGCCTCAATGACTGCTGACTGGTGGCACAAACATCTGAAGTGTTTTGAGAGGTTGGTTATGATGCATATCACAGCCGAGGATCCACAAACCTGACTTCATCGATGGCATGGCAGTGGAAAGAGTCAATAACCAAGTTCCTGGGTGTGCACTTCTCTGAAGATCGATCCTAGGTCCAGCAAATAGATACAATTAGAAATAAATCTCATTAAAGACTCTACTTCCTTCGAAGATTGAGAAGATTTGGTATCTTAACAAATACTCTCGAACATCAACAGGTATAGGGTAGAGAGTTTAAATTGACTGTGCATCACGGTCTGGATTGGCAATTTGATTGGCCAGGAATGGAGGTGATTACAAAAGGAGGTGAACACTGCTTGGTCCATCATGGATATTGACCTCCCCACAATTGGATCACTTCTGCCATTAAGAAGATGGTATAGGATTCTGAAAATCATGACCATCAAGATCAAGTATAACTTTTTCCCAACAATCATCAGGCTCCTAATCACTACACTAATCTCAACTATGAACTATGGACTGTCCTTGGTTGCAATAAAGACTTTGGATTGTATTGCATGTGATTAATAATGTATTGAATAATTGTTTATTATATTTTCACTGGGTATTGTGTTTACAGGCTTGCTATGCTGCTGCAAGTAAGAATTTAATTGTTCCATTGTTGGTACATATGACAATTAAACACTCTTGATTCTTGTGCACTGCAATTGCTGGTTTAAACCGAAGTTAGACACAAAAAATATGGTGTAACTCAGCAGGTCAGGCAGCATCTCTGGAGAAAAGTAATAGTTGACATTTCAGGTCGAGACATTTCTTCAGGCTTCCCATTTACATAACAATCTTTCTTCTTTAAAATACTAATCTTTCAACAGATCTGATTGAGTTACTCTGAACAGGGCTATAAGCAAATAAATTACCAGATGAGACAATTAAGTTTTCCATCTGATTGTTCCTCACTTCATTCCAAGCTAAGTGACACGAGCAGACTGAAAAAAATGGCATTAGAATGGGAAGGAGTAGCACTGGAGAGAGAGTGAGGGCCAGGATGGACATTGCTTCTCATCTAATTCTAATCATATTCTGAGACTGAGCAACGTAACAGAGAGGTATGTGCTTTGAAGGATCGTATTTTTTACCAAGGAGAACATTTTAAGGGTTAACTTCCAAAATTATGCTGCACTGGGAGCCTCACTCAGCTTTTTTTAACCATCCTTACCATTGTCAAGATATTTGGATTAAGTAGGTCATTGCATTCTTACATTTTTATACTTTACAACTACTCTCATCAAAAATTATTCATAATCAAATTAATTACTGATTCTTTAGCTTGTAATTGATATAATCACAAATAATTATCACCATTAAAATTGTTCTTGTTTGTGCTCAGTAAGTGAAGAACATCTACAGCTGTTTGTTTTCCATTGTGTCAGTCAAAGTTCTAGGTAGCATACAAATATACACAAGTTAGGAGCAGGTGTAGGCCACTTGGTTCCTCGGTCTTGCTTTGTCATCTAACGAGATTACGACTGATTTGATTCTAACCTCAACTTTGCATTTTTGCCTACATCCCATCATCTTTTGATCCTAGCATCATGCCCATGATGTGGCCTCTGTTACGTCGACAAGACCAAGTGAGGCTTGGTGAATGTTTTGGCGAACGCTTGCGTTCTGTCTGCTGAGGGCTGCCAGATCAGCTAGTTGCTAACCAAGGGAGAGGGCTAGTCCTCATTCAACAGGTGTCAGAGCCTCCAGGATGCAAACCGATGCAACAGGCTGTGCACCCAAAGTAGCACTGCAGTCACCTGTCCCATTGAGATGGGGTAATTTGGCAAAAATCGACAAGCTGCAGCATTCCTGGATAAAAAAAAAAAATGTTGCACACCTTCAAGAAATGATTCCCAAATGTGTGAGACCTGCTCCCTCACATTCTTGTCACAAAGTTAAAATTAATTTCTCCCTTCTTAATTAAATTTAATAAAATGTGATTTTGATTAGAAATAAGGTAAAGTGATATGTTTTTAAATCATTTCACAAAACATGGTACTCTTGAGGCACGTAGATTAGAGACAAGCATGTTTCTGATTAAAAATGTAAAGAGTAAAAACGTAAGAGAACTTTGACAGTGACACTGCTTTATCAACAGCCTGATCTTGAGGTTAAATAATACATTAAGAATATTTAAATGTAAACATTCTCAGTAATCATGGATGTGTAGAGATTAGTTTAATTGTGGTTAATGGGCTGCCTTCTGTATTTGTTTAACATAAAACCCTGCAGAAGCTGTTAGCTTCCAAGACTACAGCTCATGAACAGGATGTAGTCATGGACTAGTAGGGTCAAAATGTATATTTCTGCAGTTTAATTCATATAGAAACAGCCAGATTATAGTGGAATGTGGATTTTGTGTTTATCAATTGCGTGCCTTTGGCATAAAATGTAGAAAGTCTTAAAAGAATCAAAGTCTTGCAAATCAGCAGATATGTACATTTTTCCAACATCAAATTTTGTTGGCAGGGTAAACCAAAATCTTTGAAGTTTTCGGCTAAAATTTCAACAAAAATAAAACCGAACTTGGCACAAAGCACTGGAGTAATTCAGCAAGTCAGGCAGGATAACATGAATAGGTGATGTTTTGGGTCAGGATCCTTTTTCAGACTTTGTGTCCTTTTTGTAAACCAGCTTCCTCAGTTCCTTGCTTCTACAAAAACAAATTATTGAGTTTACCTCTGTAAATTTTTAGTTTAGCAGGCAGATAAGTGTGAAAACACAAGGAAGTGCATATATCAGTTTACAAAAATGCACAAAGTGCTGGAATAACACAACACATCAGGCAGCATCTCTGGAGAACAAGGAAAGGTGATGATTCAAGTTGGCATAATTTTTCTGATTGTTTAGAGGCCTCCAGACAAAGTAAGTGTGCAGCATGGACAGCAAGCTGGTTTCAGGTCACTATGACCCATTATGTTTGGATTTAACTCTCTATCATCAGCCACATGAGATCAACCATTTTGCATGTCTGTGTATTTGGGTATACAGGATTATTGCAAGGTAACACTGACTTTAAAGTTCAGCCACAATCTTATTGTATAATAGCGATCGGAGCCCGGGCCTCGTGGATCGGATTAGGAGCCTCGTGGGTTGGTGGAGCCTTGCAGGTTGGAGTCAGAGCCCCGTGAGTCGACGGAGCCCGCGGCCATCAGACCCTGGGTTGATGGAGCATGCGGCTAGGGCCTGTTTCGGCACTACAGAGACATCAGGAAGGTAACTGGCAGCAATAGTGGAGAGGTCGGTGTGACCGACGGACGAGGACAGACCATGTGGGAATGAGAACTCCGCTGCCGGGGGGAGGAGCAAAGGAGGACCTGACATGGGGGGACTTCTATGAGGGAGGGGGAAGAGCAATGAACAATGGATGACCCGGCGTGAGGGAGGGGGAGGGGAGAACAAAGGTGGACCTGGCGCGGAATACTTAATACATTTGTCGACGCCCTTTATGGGGCGATTATTTGCTTGCATACCTTGTGTATGCAAGCAAATAATTTCACTGTGACTTGTCACATGTGACAATAAAGTTCAGCCATTCATTCAGTCATGAGCAATTCAAAGGCCTACACGTGTTTCTATTGCTTATCTTATATAATACAAACAAACACACAAGCTTATAGATTGAAATGTTCAAAGTTATTAATTGGAACTGCTAACATAGTGAAAAACTATATCCATTAGTTGCAGAATCCAGGCAACAAAAATATAATCTAAAAAATAGAACTATGACTTTCAGAAAGCAAGCTATAAACACTGCTACACAGGGGAGGCTAGCATTTGGTATTCATTTTGGACGAAGCAATAAATGCTTTGTGAATTGTTAACTTGAATCTAATGCTACCACAACCAGAGAACAGTGCTGAACTACTATCTACCTCTTTAATGTCCCTCGGACTATCCTTTTCTGGCTTTACCATGCACTAAACATT
Organism: Amblyraja radiata; assembly: GCF_010909765.2. Lineage (NCBI taxonomy): Eukaryota > Metazoa > Chordata > Chondrichthyes > Rajiformes > Rajidae > Amblyraja > Amblyraja radiata. Next base: position 79,301,595 of record NC_045957.1, read on the forward strand.
ATTCCCTTATCATATATCTATTCACTATAAATGGATTGATTGTAATCATGTATTGCCTTTCTGCTGACTGATTAGCACGCAACAAAATGCTTTTCACTGTACCTCAGTACACATGACAATAAACTAAACTGAATGCCTCTAGGTGGTTGCTAACCAAATATACTGATGGATCTGGAGTTGGTTCATAGCTCAACTGCAATTGTGCTGAATGGTGGAACAATTAGCCGACTCCAGTTTATATGTCTATAAAGTCCAAGGCAAATGGAAGCCTGCATCAGTTTATATAAACATATGTATAATTTGATTAATTGGAGATAGTGCAAAACATGATAACATATTGGAATGTTATATTACAATACATCTGATGCATATGAATAGAAAAGAAAACAAGATAGCATGAAAAATTGCCTGGCAATTCCCTATATCCCATTTTGAGACATCTTCCCATCCTTATTTGTATCCGTCCCCCTGTGTTTTATTCCATTTCCTCTCAAGTGAGGCAAGCAAGATACAATAATACTCAAATACTTATGGCACATAATCCAGAGACAAATAGATAGAAATAACATTTGTTATTAATAGGGAGAGAACAATGAGCGCATGTTTCTGCTGAGTGTTCTCAGCTTGAATTGAAACTCTTTGTCAATAAGCATTTTAGGACATTCAATCTGCAAGAAATGAAGTTACTCCATTGTGAAATAAAATGGGACTAAAAGCTCCATGTCAATATCTGATGAAACTAATCTGACAGTAATCAGGAAGCTGATTTCAACTAATCTGTGTTTTTAACAGCAATTTTAACATATATCATTATACAACTTTTTTTTAAATGTGGTATTGTATTCAAATCTACTGATTTGATTCTAATTTTCCACCGTGCTCCTAATATTCTCCCCTAAAGGAACTCAGTCGTATTCTGTTATCGAGCTTTTATTATTCTTAAATGCAATGTGATTCTCAACATTCGATGTCCATTCTGGTTTGCCCAAGAGAAAGCTGTGTTGTCCTGTGTTTTTTAAACCTTTCACATCTTTGTGTCAAAAATATAATGGTGATGTCAGATTGGATTTTTTTTTAATGAATTTGGCAGCAAAATGTTGATATATTTCAGAATCTGTATGGTAGGTTATTTGGAGGAGAATTTCTACTTGTCTTTCTCGGTTGTTGAGTTCATGGATTCTGGACTGACATTAGGAAATTATAACTGCAATGAGGTAGCATTCTCACTGAGGGAGAAATGGAAAGAAATATATCAAATGAACAGAAACTAAATCTGACATTCTACTGAAGGGCTGAAGGAGTTTCACAGTATCAGAGGTGCTGTAATGGATCAGCATTTAAAAGCAATCCATTTGTTCCTGGAATTAGAAATGATTCCATAATTTTATTTTTCTCAACAATATTAGGATAGTTATCCCAGTTGGGCTGACCTATATTTATACATGGAGTCACACAATTGTACAGCAAGGAAACAGGACAATCACAAATCTGTCACACTGATCAGTGGACACCCTGTAGGAAAGAACTGCAGATGCTAGTTTAAATCGATGGTAGACACAAAATGCTGGAGTAACTCAGCCGGACAGTGGACACCCTCAGTGGACACCCTCCTGCATTGATCCCATCTCCCAGCACTTGGTCCATAGCCTTCTATGCCTTGGTGATTCGAGTGCTCACTGAGCCACTTCACCCCATTCCCAGAGGTGCTACTAAATGCTTGTAATTTTAACTCAACCTAATTCAGTTATTTTGTTAGTGCACTTTAGGGTTTTTTTCTGAACTACCTTAGATCGCAAAACAATTTTTCCATCATTCTGTTGTTTTGCAATTGCTATTATGTTTTTTGTTGTATCTTTCCTTATCATGTAATTTGCATTCGTGTGAACAAGGAATTTCATTGCACCCTGATTTATCTGACAAACTGCTTCACCTCAAAACGGAACCACCTCAAAAGTTTTACTCCTTCTAATTCTTTAACATTATGGTCATCGCAGTTGGTATTTGATACATTGATATCCCCCTGTATGATGACCTTATTTACATCCCTCTGAAATCTGCCTACGTATCTATTCCTTTTTCTCCTGTTGACTGATTGATGGCCTGTAATGCACCCCCAGCAAAGTCACAACACCCTTTTTGTTTCTAATCTCTACCCATATTAACTAATTTGATGAGTCTTTTTGGATTGCCTCCTGCAATACTGAAGTAAAGCAATCTTTAACTAACAGTGTAATTAGTTTAGTATAGAGATGAAGTGCAGAAACAGGCCCATCAGCCCTCCGAGTCTGCGCCGACCAGTGTTCCCCATACACTAGCACTAACCTACACACTAAGATCAATTTTACAATTTTACCGAAGCCAATTACACTACAAACCTGTACGTCTTTGGAGTGTGGAAGGAAAGTGGAGCACCTGGAGAAAACCACGCTTTCACATGGGGAGAACGTACAAACTAACTACAGACAGCACTCATTGTTAGGATCAAACCGGGGTCTCTGGTATTGTAAGGTAGCAACTCTACTTCCGTGCCACCATGCTGTCCTCCCTTCCCTCCTCACTTTTTATTCTCCATCATCTTTCCTGAAAACATTTGTACCCTAAGTTTTTGAGTTGCCAGTCCTGACTACCCTTTAATCACTCCTCGGTGATGGCAACAGTATTGTGGACTCCCATGCTAATTAAAGCTTTGAGATCATCTACTTTACTAATCTCACTACATTAAAATAAATGCAATTTAGCTTTGAAATCCATTGATGTGCACTTACTCATCTGTTCCACCTACTGAACAGTAATAATTTCACCTCTCCATCTGGACAATTACCCTGAGCCCCTTTCTCTTTCTCTTGCCAATTCAGTTTAAACCTTCTCCAACAGCAATACCAAACCTCCCAGTGTGGATAGACACAAAAGGCTGGAGTAACTCAACGGGCCAGGCAGCATCTCTGGAGAGAAGGAATGGGTGCCATTTTGGGTCGAGCCCCAAATGTGTTCCCAACCTGGGGTACATTTACCTCAGAGGGTAAATTTCGCCAACCCAGGGGGTAAATTTGTTGATTCTGGATTTGTTATGTGCTATTCAAGTTGCCAGGGGTAAACAGGAGTAAAAGGGTTGGGAACCCCTGATCTACAACTTCTTGTGTCTCAAAAAGTATTAATTGACTTTGAAATGCTTTGGAACATCACGAGGCAAAGAAAGACACAATGTCAATGGAGGGAATAATAAAGGAAACTTGCAAAGTGATAATAAATTGGAAATGCACCAGCAGTACATTTGTGTCCATCTGCAGCACAAAATGCTTAATTATTCTCTGTGTAATAAAATGATTTGTTTACTTTGATTACTATTCTCCACAATAGAGAATAGAATAATTTTAATTTTTCCCCAATTTGCAACACTCTCACTGCTTTGCATTGAGGCATTCATTATAATCAAAGTAGAATGATATTAAAAGTAACTAAAAAGAAGGGGAAAGAGAACAACATGAGTATCTGTCCTCCTTAAGAGCTTTCAAAATGCTGCCAGATTTGCTGAATGTAGCCCATAACTGTGTTTGAACTATAGATTAAAATGTGCGTCCAGTACACACACACACGCATACACTTATACTGTACATACATACACATATGCGCATGTGTGTATGTGTATAAATATTTATATTCTGAAGAATGATCTCAACCCGAAACGTCATCCATTCCTTCTCTCCAGAGATGCTGCCTGTCCCGCTGAGTTACTTCAGCATTTTGTGTCTACCTTATATATATACACACACAGATACATGCATACGCACTATATATATAGTGTGAATATCTTTGGTGATACTACTGCTCTCTGGTACCAATTGGAAAAGTTGTGTTGTGCCCTTTTCTCAAGGCGACCAGAGTGAAAAATAACCCAAATGAAGATAGCTATACTTGTAATCTTCTTTAATCAAAGTTGTCAAAAGGTAAAAAGCATTTGGGAGATTTTCTCTAGAATAAGCAAGTAGTGGGAGCAGCATTATATCTGCAGTCGTACTTTCTGTGAGGAAATAGGTACCAATAATTGTGTAGGCGTAGAACATTTCTAAATGAATAGCAATACATCATAACAATACCATCAATTCGCTTAAAGAAACAATTGATAATCAAGGCCAATGTTTTAAAAACTATATAAATCAAAATGTCAGTTTCTTTATTATAAATTACTATATTTTTGTAGTCGAATGTTCTGGAGATTTTATTCTCTGCTTCTGTTTAAATATAATTGATTAAACATAAATACAGTGTTCTTTAACATGTGATCTGAAATATTTTAGAAGATTTTTCCAATGGTTTGAAGGCTAATTGATTTATATTACATGTTCCCATAATATTTAAACATCTATCAATCACAGTGCACTCAGTGACATTGCTCAGTGGGAGAATGCCAAAATATTAGATCTCTTAAAGTTAATACATTTCTCCTCGTGTCAGCCCTAAATGGACCATTGAAATTGAGATTATGACTGTTGTGGATTCTCCAGATAGAGTAAATAATATCTCTACCCTGCTCCTTTCACCCCAGTATGAATCCTACATAATTAAATGAGGTAGCCTCTTATTTTTCTACAATCCAGAGACCAGAGGTCCAGTCTAAAAAATAAACTGCTGGAGGAACTCAATAGGTCAAGCAGCATCTGTGGAGCGAAATGACCTGCTGAGTTTCTGAATTGCATGAATCACTGCGTTTCTCCAGCAGTTTATTTTTGCTCAAGTTTCCGGCATCCACAGTCTGTTGTGGCTTCATGATACCTGTCCACCTAGACATATATTATGGGGTGACCATCTTAAACTAGAACTCGATCTGTGGAATCATTTTTGCGCAGTCTATAAGGCAAGTACAGTAATGACTTTCTCTTCAACCCAGGGGAAACCTGCCCACATCTGACCCCTACTTTTTGGTGAGTTAGGGAGGGGCCTACTGAAAGTTGAAGGAATTTATATACACAAAGAAAGGCAGCATCAATTCCAGAAGAGTCACAATTACTTGTCTCAGTTCTGGTTCAGGTGGCTCTTCAATTAAAGGTTGTTTAATAAAGATAAACATAGCCTTTCATGTTTTCCATCCATATGTAAAATCTAAAACATGTGAAACACCTTCCAGACTACCCTAAAATGTAGGCAGTGGAGGCCAATTCACTGGATGTTTGCAAGAGAGAGTTGGATATAGCTTTTAGGGCTAACGGAATCAAGGGATATGGGGAAAAAGCAGGACAGGGGTACTGATTTTAGATGATCAGCATGATCATATTGAATGGCAGTGCTGGCTCGAAGGGCCGAATGGCCTACTCCTGCACCTATTTTTTATGTTTCTATGTTTCCATTGGACCTTGTCTATGGCCTTGGTAAACCATGTAAATCCATCATGATTTTTCTGACTGTCTGCTTCCCGTGCTTGAAAAGCTTATTTGACCATAATCACAGTGCGGATATTGTCCATCTAGAGATACAGTGAATGAGAATGTTGGATTGGGATCAGTATACTTTCTGAACTCCAGAAACCATGGGCCCAGTCTGCTTCATCATTCACCATTTGACAAACTTGTTATCTCAGTACATTAATATAGATGGGACTTTACTGCACTCCTTCCAATACAAGTAGTGTAGGAAAGAACTGCAGATGCTGGTTTAAATCGAAGGTAGATACAAAATGCTGGAGTAACTCAACGGGTCAGGCAGCATCTCTGGAGAGAAGGATGACATTTTGGGTTGAGACCCTTCTTCAGACTGATGTCAGGGAAGGGGTGGGGCAAAGATAGAATATAGTTGAAGAACTGGGAAGGGGGAGGGGATAGAGAGGAAAAGCAAGGGCTATCTGAAGTTAGACAAGTCAATGTTCATACCGCTGGGGTGTAAACTACCCAAGTGAAATATGAGGTGCCAAATCCAAATCCAAATCCAAGGTAGACCTATGGGCACTCACAAGGGCCGTAGCTATGCCTGCCTATTTAAAGGGTACATCAGGTGTACACTGGCCCTATTCCCAAACTGTTCCTCCGCTACATTGACGATTGCATTAGTGGTACACCCATGCAGAACTCACTGACTTCATTAACTTCACCACTAATTTCCATCCTGCACTCAAATTCAGTTGGACTTTCTCCGACATCTCCCTACCATTTCGAGATCTCACCGTCTCCATCACAGGAAACAGACTATTGACCGACATCTACTACAAACCTACTGATCACCATAGCTATCTTGACTACACTTCATCCCACCCTGCTTCCTGTAAAGACTCTATCCCCTACTCCCTATTCCTTTGTTTACGCCGCATCTGTGCCCAGTATGAGATTTTCCATGCCAGAGTTTCGGAGATGTCCTCATTCTTTAGGAAACGGGGATTCCCCTCTTCCATTATAGATGAGGTTCTCACTAGGGTCTTCCACGACACCCTGCAGCTCCGATTTTGCTCCCCCTCCCCACATTCGTAACTAGGACAGAGTCCCCTTTGTCTTCAAATTCCACCCCACCAGCCATCGCATAAAGCATATAATCCTACAACATTTTCGCATCCTCCAACGGAATCCCTCTACTGGCCACAACTTCCCATCTCCACTCCTTTCTGCTTTCCAGAGACCGTTCCCTCAGAAACTCCCTGGTGAACATGTCCCTTCCCACCCAAACCACCCCCTCCTCAGGTACTTTCCCCTGCAACCGCAGGAGATGTAACACCTGCCCCTATCTCCCCTCACGACTCCATCCAAGGACCTAAACAGTCTTTCCAGGTGAGACAGAGGTTCACTTGCACATCTTCCAACTTCATCCACTGTATCCGCTGTTCCAGGTGTCGACTTCTCTACATCGGTGAGACCAAGCGCAGGCTTGGCGATCGTTTCTCTGAACACCTCCGCTCAGTCCGTCTTAACTGGCCTGGTCTCCCAATGGCTCGGCACTTCAACTCCTCCTTCCATTTGTAACCTGACCTTTCTGTCCAGGGCCTCCTCCATTGTCAGAGTGAGGCCCAGCACAAATTGTAGGAACAGCACCTCATATTTTGCTTGGGTAGTTTACAACCCAGCGGTATGAACATTGTCTTCTTCAACTTCAGATAGCCCTTGCTTTCCCTCTCTCTCTCCAACCCCTCCCCCCCCTTTCCCAGTTCTCCCACTAGTCTTATTGTCTCAAACTACATTCTATCTTTGTCCCACCCCCTCCCCTGACATCAGTCTGAAGAAGGATCTCGACCTGAAACTTCACCCAATCCTTCTCTCCAGAGATGCTGCCAGACCCGCTGAGTTACTCCAGCATTTTGTGTCTGCACACAATATTTAATTTTCTATATAATGAGAAAAAAATGTTTCTACTGTTGTATTCAACACACTTCTTGCCTTTCTTATTGTTTGCTGCACTTGCATGTTATATTTTGGTAATTCATGAACAAGGACACCCAGGCCCCTCTGAGCATCAATAGCTTTTAATCACCTAGCAATTTGCTCCTATCTATTCTACTAACTATATCCTCAAAAAATATCTAGTTGATCGGTCAAACATGATTTTCTTTCCATTAATTTGGATTAACTCTCCACAGTCCTGTTATTATATTCTAAATGCCCTGCTATCACTTGCTTCATATTAACAAATGAATGAATACTTTTATTCCTCATGTGACAAGTCATAGTGAAATTCTTTGCTTGCATGCCAATGTATGCAAATAGTTGCCACATAAGGACGCTGACAAATTACAAAGTATATTGTACCATCCAATCTGTGGGAAACCTTTCCTGAAGCAATGGCATTTTGGCAGATGGAAAACAGTGCATATGACAGGGGAGGGATCACTGGTTTAGGGTAGAACATGAGTTTTGTTCTTGTCTGATGACGTAATCAAACACATTTGCCTCAATCAACCAAACTCTATTCTGGCACATTGACGGCACAAATGGATTTCATCAGCGAGGCATCCAACAGGTGCCTGCCAATCTACGGGAAGTAGTCCGTGGTTTGCAGGGTCATAGTCGTTATTGTTGGAAAGTGATGTTGTGCAGAGGGGGTACATTGGTACAAGTTGGTACAAGATCATGTTCTTGCAGATGTAGAATATAAGGCATATGCTTTTGTGAACAAATGGCCAATATCTTTGAAATCCATTTCCGAGTATGCCCAATCTCAATAATCTTTTGCATGTGTCAGTTGCGCTATTGATGTTCCGGGATCATTTATTCTGGAGTGCAGTCATTGTAGGATGAGCAGTACTATAGAAAGTTACCCCTGCTATCTGCAACAGGGAAATCATCACATGGGCCCTCCTCAACTGCCTCCTTCCAGTGGCTGGAAAGCTATTTTATTTCAAATTGCAATGTGGATTTTATCCAACCAGAGGCACAGTGAACATAATTTTCACTGTGTTAACTTCTTGTGTTAATGCTTGGAGTAGCACCAGCCATTCTGTACGGCTTTCTTTGACCTGGCTAAAGCCTTTGACACTATCATTGAGGTGGGACTGTGGAACACCAAATTTGGCTGACCATGGAACCAATTTCTCTTACATCCAATCTCTCTTGATTCTGCTCCATGCTGATCTGCAAGCAAATACCCTAACCAAAGAGTCTACAAAATAATCAATTTCACTATAGGCCATCAAACAAGGATGTATCAGTGTCCAAACATTAATCATAGCATCAAGTCTACTCCGCCATTCAATCAAGGCTGATCTATCCTTCCCTCTCAATCCCAATCTCCAGCGTTCTTCTCATATCATCTTCCTTGCTTCTCTTGGGTGTTGAGTTAATCTGATTAATCAGAGAACTAATGGTGAGTAGTGGGGCAAAATAATGAAAAATGTAGATCTAATTATTTGGAGCCGCATATCAGCAATGGGGTACAATTCATAGTTGGATCAACTGGAATTTAGGTAAACTGAAATGACATAGGAGGGATAGAAAGGCAAAATAGATCATTCCCGGCCGAAGAGGAATAGGTGGAAGTATTTAGTAGGCAAAATCAGGTCAAACAACGTTTGTGTTGAAACAGAAGTCTTTGAATCAAAGTGGATTAATCAATAAACATTTAAAAATATTAAAATATGCGAAGGATCTAATCACCAAACATTGCTTCTCTTTCTATGGAAGCTGCCCGAGTTTTCACGGAATTAACCTTTTTATTGTTTCATTAAATCAAAATCAATTTGAGGAAACATCTTAGTCCTTGCTTGCGGATGGAATTAACTCTATTTTCTTCAAGCTCCCTGAGCTGTTAACAACTTCTCCCTTTTCTGATTATTCTCAGGTTTCCAACACTTGCAGAATTTGTTTTTTGCTTCTCATATTTTCTTGCACCAAACGTATTATTAAAGGCTCGGAGCATTGGTTGAGCAGCTTCCATAGATATGGGATCAATATTCCTGTTTTGGAAAAACCTGGTTGACATAGCAGTGAATACAAGATTGGGAGAACAGAGAACATAGAATAGTTTAACACAGGAACAGGGGTTTTGGCTCACAATGTTTTTTGCCAAACATGATGCCAACTTTTATCCGTACATAATCTATATCTCTCAATACCCTGCATATTCATGTGCCTATCCATAAACACTTTAAATACCACTATCTTATATGCCTCCACCACCACCCCTGGCAGTGTGTTCCAGGCACCCGCCATCCACTGTCTAAAAAACCTGCCCACACATCTCTTTTAAACATTGTCTTTCTCACCTTAACGCTATTCCCTCTAGCATTTGATATTCCTTCATGGGGAAAAAGCTCTGACTGTCTTCTCTACCTCTGCTTCACATTATTTTATATCCCTCTATCAGGTCTCCTGTTAACCTCCGGTATTCCAGAGAAATAATCCAAGTCTGTCCAACCTCTCCTTGTAGCTAATATCCTCTAATACAGGCATCATCCTGATAAAACCTGTCTGTACCCTTTCCAAAACCCGCACATCCTTCCTGTAGTGGGATAACCAGAATTGCGTGCAATACTCCAAATGCGGCTGAACAAAACCCTGATAAAGCTGCATTATGTCTTCCGGATTCATTGTAAAATGTGTGCAGGATAGTTTTTTGCAGCAATACATAGAGGTACTTACTAGAGAAGGGGCAGTGCTGGACCTCCTGTTAGGAAATTATTCAGGTCAGGTGGTGGAGGTATGTGTGGGGGAGCACTTCGGGTCCAGTGATCACAATACCATTAGTTTCAATATATTTATGGAGAAGGTCAGAACTGGACCAAGGGTTGAGATTTTTGATTGGAGAAAGGCTAACTTTGAAGAGATGCGAAATGATTTAAAAGGAGTTAATTGGGACATTTTTTTTATGGGAAGGATGTAGAAGAGAAATGGAGGACATTTAAAGGTGAAATTTAAAGAGAGAGATCTACAATAACTATAGACAGCATGGAGTAAATGAGGTGCTTGAGGAGTATAAAGAATGTAAAAAGAATCTTAAGAAATAAATTAGAAAAGCTAAAAGAAGATATGAGATTGCTTTGGCAAGTAAGGTGAAAGTAAATCCAAAGGGTTTCTACATCTATATTAATAGCAAAAGGATAATGAGGGATACAATTGGTTCATGTGGACAGCTATCTGCAGAGCCAAAAGAGATGGGGGAGATATTGAACAATTTATTTTCTTTGGTATTCACCAAGGCGAAGGATATTGAATTATGTGAGGTAAGGGAAACAAGTAGATTAGCTATGGAAACTATGAGATTCAAAGCAGAGGAAGTACTGACACTTTTGAAAAATATAAAAGTGGATAAGTCTCCAGGTCCTGACAGGATATTTCCTAGGACATTCAGGGAAGTTAGTATAGAAATAGCAGGGGCTATGACAGAGATATTTCAAATGTCATTAGGAACGGGAATGGTGCCGGAGGATTGGCGTACTGCGCATGTTGTTCCATTGTTTAAAAAGGGTTCTAAGAGTAAACCTAGCAATTATAGACTTCTTAGTTTGACGTCAGTGGTGTGCAAATTAATGGAAAGGATACTTAGAGATAATATATATAAGCATCTGGATAAACAGGGTCTGATTAGGAAGTCAACGTGGATTTGTGCCTGGAAGGTCATGTTTGACTAAGCTTCTTGAATTTTTTGAAGAGGTTACTCGGAAAATTGATGAGGGTAAAGTGGTGGATGTTGTCTATATGGATTTCAGTAAGGCCTTTGACAAGTTTCCACATGGAAGGTTGGTTAATAAGGTTCAATTGTTGGGTATTAATGGTGGAGTAGCAAGATGGATTCAACAGTGGCTGAATGGGAAATGCCAGAGAGTAATCGTGGATGGCTGTTTGTCAGGTTGGAGGTCGGTGACTAGTGGGGTGCCTCAGGGATCTGTGTTGGGTCCACAGTTGTTTGTCATATACATCAATGACCTGGATGATGGTGTGGTCAATTGGATTAGTAAGTATGCAGATGATACTAAGATAGGTGGTGTTGTGGATAATGAAGTCGATTTTCAAAGTCTACAGAGAGATTTAGGCCATTTGGAAAAATGGGCTGAAAGATGGCAGATGGAGTTTAATGCTGATAAGTGTGAGGTGATACATCTTGGCGGACAAATCAAAATAGGACGTACATGGTAAATGGTAGCGATTTCAGGAATGCAGTTGAACAGAGGGATCTAGGAATAACTGTGCATAGTTCCCTGAAGGTGGAATCTCATGTAGATAGGGTGGTAAAGAAAGCTTTTGGTGTGATGGCCTTTATAAATCAGAGCATTGAGTATAGAAGTTGGGATGTAATATTAAAATTGTACAAGGCATTGGTGAAGCCAATTCTGGAGTATGGTGTGCAGTTTTGGTCGCCAAATTATAGGAAGGATGTCAACAAAATAGAGAGAGTACAGAGGAGATTTACTAGAATGTTGCCGGGGTTTCAGCAACTAAGTTACAGAGAAATGTTGAACAAGTTAGGGCTTTATTCTTTGGAGTGCAGAAGGTTTAGGGGGTACTTGATAGAGGTCTTTAAAATGATGAGAGGAATAGACAGAGATGACGTGGATAAGCTTTTTCCATTGAGAGTAGGGAAGATTCAAACAAGAGGATATGATTTGAGAATTAAGGGACAGAAGTTTAGGGGTAACATGAGGGGAAATGTATTTACTCAGAGAGTGGTAGCTGTGTGGAATGAGCTTCCAGTGAATGTGGTGGACGCAGGTTCAATTTTATCATTTAAAAATAAATTGGATAGGTATATGGATGGGAAAGGAATGGAGGGTTATGGTCTGAGTGCAGGTAGATGGGACTAGGTGAGAATAAGTATTCGGCACGGACTAGAGGGGCCGAGATGGCCTGTTTCCGTGCTGTAATTGTTATATGGTTATATACTGAATGCCTTGGCCAAAGAAGCAAAGCATAAGAAATGCAGCAGAGCACATAATAGAAAAGTACTGCTATAGGAGATAGTGAGGTTCAGCATATTAATTGAAAAAGATTGCTCAAAGATGAGGTATTCAGGCTGGTTGACAGTAATTACCAGCTGCAATTATATGAAAAGCAAAGAAAATGTGAACATTTAATTTACATGATTAAATGTCTCTGTTAAAATATCAGAGAAAAATACTTCAGACCTAATTCATTTAGCATTCACCCACAAACAATCCACACCATAATTTAACTGCCTGTGCTTGAAGAATTGAATAAAGCAATTTCCTTTATTCTGTCCTCAAAGTACATCAGGGATAACAGCATAGAACTGCAAAACGACAACAAACTCTACCATTCTAGTGTGATACTGACTTTTTAAGGACTATGTACTCTCCAGTTTATTTATATCTTACAGAATATTAGATCTTTACAGGCGGTCTTCGTCCTGAGGCAAACAAGATGGTCCACATTATGACAACTGCAAAGCAGATGTCAATGCTACCTGCTAGAAACCTTAACCAGGGCTAGGCATCGTTGCAAAAGATTGTTGTTACACAAATGTACTTGAAGTGGCTGTGATAATAGGTTGAGCTGCATACAACACACCTTGCTGCCTGTATTCTATCCTTATCCCGATCCCATGGTTGCTTCTACTAAGTGTGGCCCCATGAGATGCTAGTTTAGGAGGTCTCCACACCTTGGATCTTCCACAGGTCAGAACAGACTGCAGAAGGGTCTCGAATCAAAACGTCGCCCATTCCTTCTCGCCGGAGATGCTGTCTCACCCGCTGAGTTACTCCAGCATTTTGTGTCTACCTTTGATTTAAACCAGCACCTGCAGTTCTTTCTTGCACAGGATTGATAGAAAATGGGCTGACTAACAGAAGGCAAAGGGTGGGTATAAAGGGGGCCTTTTCTGTCAGTAGTGGGGTTGCCAGTAGTGGGGTTCTGCAGAGGCCACTACTGTTGGATCCACTACTTTTCATGCTATATGTTAATGATCTGGATGAGGAATTGATAGCTTTGTGGCCAAATTTGCGGATGATACGGAGACAGGTGGGGCAGGTGGTGCTGGAAAAGATCTGGACAGGTTGGGAGAATGGCTAAAGAAGTGGCAAATAGTATACTGCATAGCAAAGTGTACAGTCATGCACTTTGGTTGAAGGAATAAAGGCATTGATTACTTCTAAATGGAGAGAGGATTTAGAAATCAGGGGTGCAAAAGGACTTGGGAGTGCTGGGACAGGATTCTCAAAACGTTAATTTGCAAATTGAGTTTGTCGTAAGGAAGGCAATGCAATGCTAGCATTCATTTCAAGCGGACCTACCGCATAGTGAAAGGCCAAGATGGAGTGGATGTGGGGAGGAGGATTCCAGTAATGGGAGAGTCTAGAACCAAAGTGCACAGCCTCAGAATCAAATGATATACCACTAGAATGGAGATAAGGAGGGATTTCTTTAGCTAAAATGTGGTGAATCTAAGGAATTAATTGTCACAGACAGCTGTGGAGGTCAAGACATTGGGTATTTTTAAAGCAGAGATTGATAAGTTCTTGATTTGAAAGGGCATCGAAGGTGACATAGTTCTGTTGTTTGGAGCCTATTTGGTGGTTATATTGTTTAATAACCTGCTGCTAGTAGGGAAGAAGCTGCCTCTGAACCTGGACATTACAGTTTTCAGGCTCCGATACGTTTTTCCTGATGGCAGGAGTAAAATGAGATTGTGGCCAGGTTGCAGGTCTCTGATGATGTTGGGTACCTTTTTGAGGCTGCAACTTTTGTAGAACCATTCGCTGGTGGGGAGGTCAGTACTCGTGGTGGACTAGGTAATGTTCACCATTTTTTGCAATCCTTTTCATTTAGGGCATTCGGTTTCCCAAACCAGGCCGTGATGCAACCAGTCAATATGCTCTCTACTGTACACGCGTAGAAGTTAATCGAGAATATAAGAATGGGAAATAGTGCAAGGCTCTAAATATTACTTTCCAGGACTTTATTGAACAGACTTGCTGTGGTTGTCTGGAGATTAGGAAATCTATGTGAAAATTTAAAAAAAAATTAGATCCTAACAAAAATAAAAATTTATGACGTTCCAGGTTGGGACACACCTACAGAAAAGACTTATTTTGAGACTGAAGAAGGGTCCCAATTTGAAATGTCACCTATTCATATTCTTCAGAGATGCTGCTTAACCCATTCTGTAAACCAGAGATGCTGCTTAACCCATTCTGTAAATCTGCAGTTCTTCTTAGTAACAATATGAATGTTAGTTCCGTACGTACGGTTAGGAACATATTAGGATTGTTGGTTGAAGATGGAATTACCAAGTAAATAAATATGAATTCAATGGTTACAGGAGATTAAGATTGTGCTTGATTTGGTTAAGAAGCAATAGATGCCTTGGATAGAAAAAATGTATTGGGCCAAGTCAAGTCAAATTGAGTTTAGTGTTGAGGTGCAGCTCCAATGAAAATCATGCTTGCAGCAGCATCATAAGGGACATAGATACAGACAACACAGAAAATACATAAATACAGAAATTACACAAACAATTTGTAAGACAGTAAAAAGGAAAACAACTGTGCCAAAAACAAAACATTTGCGCAAAACAACTCACAGTATAAATTCACTTTATTCACATCCCCCCAGGTGAAAAATACAAGCGGTTATCTGCTGTTCCATTGCCGAGGTAAGGTTACGGTTGTGAGAGTCAGTTCAGGAACCTGATAGTTGTATGAAAGAAGCTGTTCCTGAGCCTGCTGGTGTGCAACATCAGGCTTCTGTACCTCCTGCCCAAAGTTCTTTTCATTTCACTGCACATCTCGTATGTGTATGTGACGAATAAACTTGACTTGACTTGGCATGACAGTTCAAAAATCTTTGTTATGGCCCTAGACTGGAGTTGGTCAGAATTGAAAACAAAATAAAATAAAGAATAGACTAGAGAGATTGGAATAGATAGGTGGATTGGAGTTAAAGGGAATTTGACAGGAGTAATTAGATTTGCTACACAGGGTACTGTGGGTTGTTTCACTGGGTTCTCTTCGATATGAGCTGAATTTGATGCTGGACAGGGCAGAGGGGAGCAATGTCAAATGTGTTGAACTTACTGAAACAAAAGACTGAGGAAATAATTCCCTGGGGTGGTTGTCAAAGTAATATTCAAGCGACTTGTGAGAAAAAATATTGATCACATTTTTGTGCATTTTTCCTAGGTTCCTGATTTGGATTGGCACGTTAAACTCAATCCTGAATGATATGCTACAATATTTATTATTAGATTAAGATGTCAGTTTACAAATAGCAATGCAAAATAGCCTCCAAAAATGTATTTGGTAAAGTTTTTAAGGTGAAAGCACAAAGTACTATACAATTCAAATATTATACTAGAAGAGCTGTGAAATTGCAAGGTTAACAATTGCCGCAATAAATCACATAAATTATGAATGAATGAATGAATGAATGAATGAATGAATGAATGAATGAATGAATGAATGAATGATATCTTTATTTCGAACGATTAAAAAAAAAGAAAAGATGAAAATGTATAAATAAAAGGAAAATTATATACATATATATATACATAAATACATACACACATACATACATATACATGTACATATATACATACATACATATACACATATACACACATACACATATACATAACATATATGTACATACATAAATTAAAAAATCAAAAGCCAATTTCAACATAATACACATTAGACTCGTTCGAAAAGGGATAGGAAGAAGCCTATGCTTGTCAAGTCCTACCCCCATTCTTCACCATTAACAATTGCAAAATTCAATAAAATAAACTAAACAGACAATTCAAATAAAACTACTCCAATCAAGCTATTAAGAAAAAAAGAACAAAAAAAGGAAAGAACAAAAAGAACAAGCACCATTAACATCTGTGAGATTTACATTCTCCTTCCTCATTACTGTACTTTTCAAAGATATATCTTTTGTACATTTTTTTTAATTGCATTATATTCATACTTTGTTTAATCGTTTCGTCAAGACCATTCCACAAAACCACCCCACAAATGGAAATACACATACTTTTTAAATTGGTCCGAGCATAATGCTGTTTCAAGTTTAGTTTCCCTCTAAAGTTATAACCCCTCTCTCTGTCTTTGAACAGTTTTTGTATGTTTACAGGTAGCAGTTTATTTTTTGCTTTATAAATTATTTGTGCAGTCTTAAATTCTACCAGATCCTTAATCTTTAAGGTGTGTAATTTTAAATACAGTATATTGGTGTGTTCATGATATCCTACATTGTTTACTATACGAATAGCTCTTTTTTGTAGTGTGCTTAGTGATTGTAAGGTGGTTTTGTAGGTGTTGCCCCATACTTCCACACAGTAATTTAAATACGGTAACACAAGTGAGCTGTACAGAATATACAGTGCTCTCTCATTCAAAACATGCCTTGCTTTCCCCATCACTCCAATACTCCGTGCTACTTTTGCTCTCACATGTTTTATATGGGGTTTCCAGCAGATTTTGTGATCAAGAATCACACCCAGAAATTTATTTTCATACACTCTTTCTATTTCAACATTATTTGCCATTACCTTTACTTGTGTATTTATTTTGCATTTTCCAAACAGCATAAGTTTGGTTTTGTTTAAATTTAATGATAATTTATTCAAATCAAACCATGTTTTTAGTTTACTCATTTCTGCTGTGACCACCTCCAAAAGTTGCTGCAAATTGTCCCCATCACAAAAAATATTAGTGTCATCTGCAAATAACATAAATTTCAAGAGGTTTGACACCCTACATATATCATTAATATACAAAATAAATAATTTGGGGCCTAAAACCGATCCCTGTGGGACTCCACAAGTTATTTCTAAGCATGTTGATTTACAGTCCCCTATTTGCACAAACTGATGTATTTTACTTATGTAGCTTCTCATCCACTCTAGTACAACCCCTCTGATTCCATACTTTTCCAGTTTTTTGATTAGCAAATGATGATCAATTGTATCGAATGCTTTTTTCAAATCTATAAATACACCCACTGCATATTTCTTGTTATCTATAGAACTGGTAATGTCTTCAATTAACTCCATTAATGCCATGGATGTCGATCTGTTTGACCTGAATCCATATTGACTATCAACTAGCAATTCGTGCTTCTCGATAAAGTTATCTAATCTACTTACATACAGTTTTTCTAATATTTTTGAGAACTGAGAGAATAACGACACCGGCCTGTAATTTGTAAATTGATTTCTGTCTCCAGCTTTGTATAGTGGGATGACTTTGGCAGTTTTCATTTTACATGGAAATACACCAGTTTTGAAAGATAAATTGCAAATATAAGTTAAGGGTTTTACAATTACACCAATGACTACCTTGATTAAAGCCATATCAATGTCATTCCAGTCTGTAGACCTTTTATTCTTACAATTACTAACAATGTCAATAATCTCCTTTTCATCAGCTGCTTTCAAAAACATTGAGTTTGGGTTGCTGTCTAACAAATCCACAACCTTCCCCTCTCCTTCTTCTGACTGGATTATCAATTTCTTCTGCCAGTTTTGGTCCCACACTTACAAAAATGTTGTTAAACCCATTAACCACATCATTCATATCGCTTACAGTTGTATCATTGTCTTTAAAATACTGAGGGTAGTTTATATTCATTGATCCATTCCTGATAATATTATTTAACACATTCCATATGCCCTTGATATTATTTTTATTATCGTTTAATATTTTATTATAATAATCTTTCTTACATATCCTCATAATACTAGTCAATTTGTTTTTGTATCTTTTGTATTTACTTTTTGCTTCTATAGTTCTGAATTTTATGAATTCTTTATACAAGACATTTTTTTTTTGCATGCATTTATTAATTTATATATATCAAATATATATATATATATATTACAGCGCCATTATATTATATATATTATTAATTTATATATATCAAAAGCAAAGTAATAGGTTGCTCTAAGAGCATTGTAGCATGATCAAGTTATGAGGTTTATTATGAAGTTTGCTTTCACAGTACTAACTGAATATAAAGAGTTGGTGTAATTGTCTTTAATTAGCTGTTGGTGACATATCCCTTGCAATTTACAGCTTACTTTTTCACAGCGTGATCTATTTTAGTTGTCATCTGATTCTATTATCAATGTTATTTAAACTTATTTACAAAACACTTCTCTCTTTATTTAACACATACATAGACTTCTCAAATGAGTACAGTAGGTATCATGGTGGAGTAACAAATACAATTCCAAACTAGTGATCCAGAGGCCTGAACTGACAGTCAAGGGATCTAGGTTTAGTTTAGAATTTAGAGGTGCAGCGTGGAAACAGGCCCTTCGGCCCACGGAGTCTATGCTGACCAGTGATCACCCATACTCTAGTTCTATCCTACACACTAAGCACAATTTACAGAACCCAATTAACCTACAAACCTAGACATTTTTGAAATCTGGGAGAAAAACGGAGCACCCAGAAAAAGCCCACACAGTCACAGGGAGAACGTACAAACTCCGTACATATAGCACTCATAATCAGGATCAAACCTGTGTCTCTGGCGCTGTAAGGCAGCAATTCTACTGCTGTGCCACTGTGCCGCCTGAAGCTCAAATCTAAACTCAGCACTGGAATTTAAATGTAGCTATTTAGAAACCAAGCAAGCACTATTAGTAATGATGACCACAATTTCAAATTTACAAACCATTCTGATTCATCAGTGCCTATCAGGAAGAAGAAATCTGCCATCTCTTGTATGTGTTCCCCAATGTGACAGTGGTTCACTTTGAAAATTGCACCCTTAAGGCAATGTTCAAACAGAGAAAGAATAAACAGTCACAAAGTGCTGGTGTGACTCAATGAGTCAGACAGCATCGCTATACATGTGCCCCAGAGATGCTGCCTGACCCACTGAGTTACTCTAGTAATTTGTGTCTATTTGGTAAATCAGCATCTGCAGTTCCTCGTATCTGAAGAATAAAGGGTGGTACGTTGGCGCGGTAGTAGAGTTGCTGCCTTAAGGGGCTGTCCCACTGCGGCGACCTAATCCGCGAGTTGAGAAGAGTGTCCTCGACCTTCAAGCTCGAGGGCACTCGCCTGGAAAACCTCGAGCTGGATCGACCGTCCACGTTGAAACCACGAGCTGGATCGACCGACCGCACACACACACACACACACACACACACACAAACACATCGCAAAGGTGGGGGCCAGGGAAAGCGGGGGAGCGCTTTCTGAAATTCACACCCGCGATGAAGAGGAATGTAAAAGACGGCTGCCACAGTGTATGGTAAGTCCTTTAGAGAGTGCGGAGGGGAGGGGGGGGGGGAGAGAGGGGGAGAAATGGAGAGAGAAGAAGGAGAGAGAAGGGGAGAAAAGTGGAGAGAAGGGGAGAGAAGGGGTGGAGAAGGGGTGGAGAAGGGGTCGAGAAGGGGGGAGAAGGGGTGGAGAAGGGGGGAGAAGGAGTGGAGACACTTTTAAGAAGTATAATAAAGTTTAGCAAGCATTTTACCTACCGGTCGGCTTTCCCTGGTCCTGAAAACTCCAATGAACCAATCAAAATTCCCGGTCAGCGAACGAGATTGCCTACGGCTGCTCTCGACTGCCTGTAACTAAATAACGACCCCACTCCACTGCACTATGAGTTAAAAAGAACCATGCCAACCAAATTTTATTAGCAGAAAAATGTTCAACATGCTCAAAAATTTTCCGCGACCTAGCTGAGGCCGCGAGTATTCGGGAACTTCCCTCGAGCATGAAGGAGAGTTCCAGTGACCTCATAGGACCTCCTCGGTCCTCGTGTCGACCATGCTGTGAGTTTCAGTTGAGGGCAAACTCTTCTAAACTCGCAGATTAGGTCGCCGCAGTGGGACAGCCCCTTTACATTGCCAGGGACCCGGGTTTGATCCTGACTATGGATGCGGTCTGTACCGAGCTTGTACGTTCTCCCCGTGACCGCATGCGTTTTTTTCAAGATCTTCTGTTTCCTCAGATGCTCCAAAGATATACAGGTTTGTAGGTTAATTGGCTTGGTATAAATGTAAAATTGTCCCTAAGGTGAGTAGGTTAATGTTCAGGGATCGCTGTTCAGCATGCACTCAGTGGCCAAAAGGCCTGTTACAGTGCTCTATCTCTAAGCTAAACTAAAGTAAACTAAACAGAAGTGTCTACCTGTTTTTCTTGTAGATATGCCCAAACCCTGACCTTGTGACATTATGAAACCACCGGGACATTTGGCTCATTTACTTTGGCAAACCCTGTCATGATTGTAACTGCAGAATCCTATCTTCCAGAAAGATTCCTTAATTACAATTTCTGGGTATAAGCAGAAGCTTAGAACTACTGGACATGATGGCATTGTAATACACAGGTGGGAATGAGTAGTCCATGGAGTACTCAACATTGACTCTAGACTAAGAAGTCTTGTGGCATCAGGTTAATCAGAGTCAAGTGAAAGTTCAGTTTACGGTCTAATATCCTCCATCATCAGGTGAGTTAGTGCTCCTCTACATTGAACACTTAGCCATGGCCACTAGCAAGGGCGTCAGCTATACCTGCCTTTTGTTGGTTACATTGAACAGTCTTTGTTCCAGGTGTACTCTGGCCCAAACCCCCACCACTTCCCCCACTCGACAGCTGCAATGGGGCTATCTCCCTCACCCGTGCAAAATTCAAGGATTTTCTTAACTTCACCACTAACTTCCACCCTGCCTTCAAGTTCAGCTGGACTATCATTGTCACCTCTCTCCCCTTTCTTGATATCTCATCTCCAACACAGGGACAGACTTATAATTGACATCTACAATAAATACCTACCGACTCCCACTGTTTCTAAACTACACTTCTTCCCACCCTGCCCCTGGCAAAGATGCTATCCTCTACACTCAATCCTTCTGTCTCCACTGGGGGGCTTTCTGGAGCACTAATATGGGTGTTGTGGGCTGAAGGGACTGTTTTCCAGAGGGCTAGTATGGACATTATGGGCCGAATGGATTGTTGGGCTGGCAGCTCAGTCACTCAAGCCTGTTGTGCTGGCAGCTCACTCACTCACTCATGGCTGGTGGGCTGGCAGTTGACACGGCTATTCTTTTAAATTCCATTTCAAGCAGGGTGCAAGGCCATCAATTTCAAGCACAGTTTCTTCCCACTTCAAGCAGGGTGCAAGGCAACCAAATTCAAGTGCAGTTTCATACCATTTCAAGCAGGGTGCAAGGACACTAAAGACAGCGAGTTGTGACCTCTCCCTCCTCCATCTTGCAGAGACTGAGCCACGTCCACACTTCTGGGTTTTATAATTCCTCCCCCTCCCATCAGAAGGGGCGTGGCCTTCATGGCGTGATTCACAGGAGAGAGAATCTCAACATTTTTTAAACACTAATAACTCTTTTATTTTTCATCGATGGAAAAATCGGCACTTGATGAACGGAGGGAGACTGAGTAAGATGGCAAAAAATCACAGCCGTACATGGTAGTGTTTTTTTCTAAAATCAATATACAGCGCAAACTGGAAGTGGTCAAGATTAGACTTTTAATTATATAGAGAGCAACTTTAATTAGGCAAGGCAACTTTAATTAGGCAAGGCAACTTTAATCAGCCAAGGCAACTTTAATCGGGCAAGGCAACTTTAATTAGGCAAGGCAACTTTAATTAGGCAAGGCAACTTTAATTAGGCAAGGCAACTTTAATTCGGCAAGGCAACTTTAATCAGGCAAGGCAACTTTAATTAGGCAAGGCAACTTTAATTAGGCAAGGCAACTTTAATTAAGCTAGGCAACTTTAATTAGAAAAGGCAACTTTAATTAGGCAAGGCCACTTTAATTAGGCAAGGCAACTTTTATTAGGCAACACAGCTTTAGCATTTCCAAACTAAAGGCAACACAGCTTTAGCATTTCCAAACCAAAGGCAACACAGTTTTAGCATTTCCAAACCAAAGGCAACACAGCTTTAGCATTTCCAAACCAAAGGCAACACAGCTTTAGCATTTCCAAACCAAAGGCAACACAGCTTTAGCATTTCCAAACCAAAGGCAACACAGCTTTAGCATTTCCAAACCAAAGGCAACACAGCTTTAGCATTTCCAAACCAAAGGCAACACAGCTTTAGCATTTCCAAACCAAAGGCAACACAGCTCCAGCATTTCCAAACCAAAGGCAACACAGCTTTAGCGTTTCTAAGCCAAACGCAACACAGCTTTAGCATTTCCAAACCAAAGGCAACACAGCTTTAAGCATTTCCAAACTATATTTTCAAACCATATTAAGGGCACTGACAGGTCAGTAAAACCACTCACAGTTTAGTAGACATGTGTTCAGTGTTATTCACAGCTCAGATTGAGAGACGTGCCCCTCTCGCTCCCCCATCTTGCAGAGACTGACTGAGACAGTCAACACTTCCGAGTTGTATAGTACCTCCGGAAGGGGCGTGGCATTCAGGAGAGAGAATCTCAACATTTTTTAAACACTGATTACTCTTTTATTTTTCATCGATGGGAATAATCCTCTTGTCCTGCACAGCGGAGGGGGACTCTGAGTGAGATGGCCAAAAATCACAGCCGTAAGTGGCAGCATTTTTCCTAACATTAATATGCAGAACACAGGAAGTGGTTAAGATCAGACTTTTAGTAATATAGATTATATCAATCGGTTATTCTAGTATCTTCTTTTGCCATGTTTGCTCATATCCTGATTGTTGTATATTCAACAGCCTGAAAACGTTATGCAGATTTCTTTAATGGCCAACTTGCTGAGATCCCAAGATACTTCTGCACAAACAACTCAAGGGCCATGCCCTTAATGTGATCAAACTTCTATCTGCTAAAACGCATGTCAAAATTCTGTCCAGCAAAGTTGAATTGATAAAGTATATTTCATCATCTCAGAATGTCCCAAAGCATATTACAAGCAATTAAATACAGCATTTTTTTCTAATGTAGCCGCTGTAATAAGTTCATAACTTACATGTTATTAAAAAGCTTTCAGAACACCAACAGTGTGTGTGAAGGATAAGTGCAAAATCATACTAATTTTGTTAACACTTACTGTTACTTATATTGTATTTATAAACCATATATACATGCATCATTTTCTGGTTTAAGCTGTGTTAAGATGTTATTCTCAGTTATTGAATTAATCAAATGCATTTAAATAAATTGTGATATATAGCTGGTCTATCAGAATAAACAAAATAATTCTTGCAGCAGAATTTATGCCCCCATTTGATTGTATTGCTGTCTTTGAATTTCAAAATAAATAATAATGTTGTTAATTTTATTGTACGATAAAGCCAATGTGTATCACCCATCCCCATTTGCCTTTAAAGTAGTTGATGGTATGCTCTTGCCTTGAACTACTGTTGTGTATATAATCGAGATGCACTGACAATATTGAGAGACAGAGAGTTCCAGTGTTGGGATCTAATCACAATGAAGACTCGTGGGGCACACTGAAATAGACAATAGACAATAGGTGCCGGAGTAGGCCATTCGGCCCTTCGAGCCCGCACTGCCATTCAATGTGATCATGGCTGATCATCCCAGTCAGTACCCCGTTCCTGCCTTCTCCCCATATCCCCTGACTCTGCTATCTTTAAGAGCCCTATCTAGCGCTCTCTTGAAAGTATCCAGAGAACTGGCCTCCACCGCCCTCTGAGGCAGAGAATTCCACAGACTCACAACTCTCTGTGTGAAAAAGTGTTTCATCATCTCCGTTCTAAATGGCTTACCCCTTATTCTTAAACTGTGGCTCCTGGTTCTGGACTCCCCCAACATCGTGAACATGTTTCCTGCCTCTAGCATGTCGAAACCCTTAATAATCCTCTATGTTTCAATAAGATACCCTCGCATCCTAAATTCCAGAGTATACAAGCCCAGCTGCTCCATTCTCTCAGCATATGACAGTCCTGCCATCCCTGGGTTTAAACTTGTAAACCTACACTGCACTCCCTCAATAGTAAGAATGTCCTTCCTCAAATTAGGGGACCAAAACTGCACACAATACTCCAGGTGTGGTCTCACTAAGGCCCTATACAACAGCAGAAGGACCTCTTTGCTCCTAATATCAACTCCTCTTGTTATGAAGTAGCCTCTTGCAATTATAGCATCTATAAATGTACAATAAAAGGTACTAGAAGGCAGAGTGGTGGAGGGAATTAAAATGTAAAATAAGACATTGAGTGAAAAGTAAGTAGCCTGCTTTGCATTGGATCATTTCAAATTTCTTGAGTGTTTTTGGAGCTGTACTTGTCACATGAAGTGGAGAGTATTCCAGGACTCTCTTTACTTGTACCTTGCAGATGATGGGAAAGTAATGGGGAGTGCAGAACTGTGCGACACTTCCAAATGGTGAGATTGATACTGGCATGTTTGTAAATTATGAGTAATTTTGACTACATAAATATATGTAAAATGAGTGACATTCTTTTGACAGCCTATTCAACACATTTATATTCAACCATTTTTAATTGCAAGTGTTAGCAATGACAAATGAATAGAATCATTTTCCTTTCAGTGGTTACTCTATGAATGCTAAAAATGCTTTAATCTGTAGTTCGTGAATAACTTGAATGTTCATACAGAGACATTATAGATTATTAATGTATTTTACAGATGCGCTGAACTATAGCATTCAAAGAATGATGTTACATCTTATAGAGATTTTTAAGAATAGTGGTGGTATAATTCATTTAAATACAGTTTTCACTTCAATAACCCTGAAAGAAGTCCATTAATTGGAAAATGTGAATGGATTAGCATTCAGGTGAGGTGACTGAGTACGGTAATTTTCCCTTCAATTCAATTGAACACTCCTTTACTTGATCCACCATAGAGATTTTTTTGTCTGCGTGCTTGCCTTAATGCCTCATGTCAGTGATATAATTGTTTTCTTCCAACATACTCTTGTGTCTGCTCACAATTGTCATATTGCTTTCATTTAGAATTCATCTTTTTGTCTTCTCCTGATTGCTCCATGCTATCCTTCAATGCAACTGCCAACATAAGGGGACATTATGCCAATTCCCACAATAGCAATGTTGAGTGTATTTGTAAGTACGTTTGTGCACATTTGTTAGTAAATTAACAGAGTAATAATTTTACAACTTGCAAGAAACATGCATCAATGTCCGCAGGAAAATTGTATGCATGGGTTCACTCATTCACTGGGCAACCATTAGAGCATAAAAACTAGAAGCTGGGATAGACCATTCGGCCCCTCCTACCCGCACTGCCATTTTGGCTGATCTTTCACCACCTTTAGTTGACCTGTTATTACGGTCAATGTCATAATGATGTTATAAAACAGGCAAAAGAGAATTCTAAAATTCATAAATGTCAATTCCATTTGAGGTTTTATTAGGTGCTTAGAATACTCTGCTGGGGGTGGTGGTGGAGACAGCTTTGAAAGTGGTGATTAAGAGCCTTTTGGAAAAGCACTTGGATATACAGGTGAGGGAAAGAGTGTGGGGAGAATGCTTCTGCTGAGCATAAATGCTGTCATAATGCAAAGTTCATCACCTCTATGAATTCACTTACATTTTGTACGTGAAGGATAAAAACAACCACAATGGTCAAATACTACATTATCTTGCTCTGGGGCTCTCTCATCCATTTGAATATTAACTGGGAAATGTTAATATCTAAGTTTGAATGATGCTTGAATAATATCTAAGAGTATTCTGCTCAATGACCTTCTGGGTGAAGAAGAATTTTATGATAATTTTCATTGTCAATAGTTTAATTTGTGGGTTTGCAATTCTTCAAGCAGTTGATAAATTAGAGCAAGACAACAATGGTATTAATTATGCTGAGACTTTTGGAAGAAGTGAGCTTAATGTTCCAAATGACCCTCATTTGTTTCATCCTTCCATATGTGTTTCTGATCTAAATCAATACATAGGCAATTGGGGGGGGGGGGGGGGGGGGGGATAACAGCACAGACTATAACCAGGGGGATATCTTGGCACAGGAGAATGTTAACATTTCACTCAATGAAAATATGTAGAAGTGTTCAGTTGTAAGAACTGAACCTGTTGAAGTATTCAACAGGTCACGCGGCATCTACAGATGCAGAAACAGAGCTAACTTTTCAGGTTTTTGCCACTGAAACTATTTTACAGGATTATAGTTCAATAGAAATATCCATTATGTTGTTTTGCTCCATCTTCTTTGAGATATTCAGCATATTCTTATTCTGGCCAAGTTTTTAGATCACAGAACTCTTTAGATTGCTGACAATTCTATAATTATTACTGGATTGCTACAATAATGCTAACTTTCTCCTTGAGCCCTATCGGACAATAATTGGCTCATGAAAGAGATAATTATAAAAATCTGAGGATCATATCAAATAGGATACGTGATTTTACTTTATATACTGTCTATATGTATTACATTTATCTCTAAGAAATAAATTTAATCCGCAAGATTGGTAGAATTGGACCATGAGGAAAACAAAATGATTTCATATCTCAAAGTTGACTCCTGCCAGCCTCAACTCACTTATATAGTGCAGGAGAGACATGATTAAACAAGAACATGGGAGCAAGATTAAGCCACCAGACTCCTCTATCCTGTCCAACTATTCAACATGATCATGGCTGATCTATGTCATCCTCACTCCTTTCCTGTGCCAGTTTCACATAACCCTCAATTCCATGAGTTTTCAAATATTTATCCATGTCCTCCTTAGATATATCTAGTGATCTGCCTCCACCACCTATGGGAATTCCAGATATATTTTACGCTCTAGGGGAAAAAAATCAGTTCAGTTTAGTTTTTAAATGACTGGTCCCTATAATTTGAAGCCATGCCCTCCTCCCTATCTAGGACTCTCCCACCCATGTGAATTCTTCACATCTACTCTGTCAAAGTTCCTTAAGATCATATATGTTTGAATGAGGTCACCTCGCATACTTCTAAACTCCAAAAAATAAAGACACACACTGTATTGCCTCTCCAGATAAGAAACCCTCTCATCCCAGGAATCAGTCTGGGAAATCTCCCTTGTGCTGCTTAAATGCTACTAGACGAGGTGCCCTCAATGGATGAGCCTCACATCATCTTGTACAACAACACCAAATCCTCCCTATGCCTAAATTATAACCCATTTGCAATAAAAGCCAACATGCCATTTGCTTTCTCAACCACCCGGTGGACCATTGTTGGACAAATAAGACTTAACAATTAGTCAGAGTGCAGGAGGGAGATTGATAATCTGATTAAATAGTGCCAATTGTGCTCTCAATGTCAGTAAGACCAACGACTGATATTTTTACTTTAAGAAGGCAAACCTGAGGATCCATGAATCTGTCCATCGATGGGACAGCAGTGGAGAGAGTCAATAGCTTCAAGTTCCTGGACGTGCTTATCCTCAAGGTCTTTCCAGGGCCCAGCTCATTGATGAAATCACAAAAAAAGCTCATCAGTGCCTCTATCTCTTTAGAAGATCGAGGAGATTCGGTATGTCACCAAATAATTAATTGAAGGAGGTTGCAGAAAATGATTATGGGTACTGATCTCCCCACCATCAAAGGGGTCTATGGGAGGCACTGCCTCAAAAATACAACTAATATCATCAAAGACCTACACTGCCCTGGCCACCCTTTCACCTCGCTACTACCGTCGGGAAGAAGGTACCAAATCCTGAGAACCAAGACCTCTAAGACCAGCTTTTTCCCAGCAATCATCAGGCTCTTGAACACTGCACAACATTAACCACAATGCTACCTCAGCATCAATGATCAATTATGTACAGTAAAACCTCGTAATTATGGACTATAGGGGAGGGGGTGTGGGATTGGAGTCGCTTATTACCTATTGTCCGCTATCACCGGGTAAGGGATTATCATTATTGTATAAGTAGCATAAACAAACAACTAAAGATACTGATGGTTTATTCAAAGAACACAAAGTGCTGGAGTAATTCAGCAGGTCAGACAGCATCTCAGGGAAACATGAATAGGTGACATTTTGGGTTGAGACCCTTGTTGAGACTCTCGGTCTGGAACTGGGTTTGGAATCCAGGTGAGTTGATAGCCCCGGCCTGTTGGCGGCCGGGGGAGAGGCAAGAATTGGCGGAGTCATTGGTCGTGGCTTGTGGGCGGCGGAGTGCAGGTAAGGGTTGGTGGTGGTGGCAATGGCAGTAACAGGCGCGGATTTGAAGTGGCCGGGAAGGTGTTGCGGGCTGGAGGTGGTATCAGCAGCCCGGCCAGGAGCTGGCCAGGGTGGTGGTGCAGGCCGGCGTGGTGTCGGCAGCCCGGCCTGGCAGTGAAGACCGGTAGGTCTGTCCGTTATAACTACGAACCATTATAAAGAGGTATAACAAAGGTTTATGGTACTTTGTTTTGGTTGCATTACGTACTTTACTTATGCACTATTTCCTTCGCTCCATAGTTGCTGCTGCACCCGCTGAGTTTCTCTAACATTTTTGTGTACCTTATGCATTATTATGGTCTGGTTACCTAGTATTACTGATTATTAATTTATTGTATTATTGATGACTGACTTAGCAAATGAAATTCCTCGTATGTTGCAAGACATACTTGGCTAATAACGTATTATTGTATTGTATTGTATATTATTTGTGTGTAATTGCATTAATGGATCTGTAAACCTGCAGCAAATAAGACATTCATTATTCCATTGCTGGTGCACATGACAAATAAACACTCTTGACCTACCTGTTAATATTCTGCAAATCATACACCAGAATATCAAGACTCTGAACATTACTCATTAGCAGTCTCTTTTCATTGTGATTATAATTCACCTGTTGATTCCTCTTACTAATGTGCAGGACCTCACACTTGCCCAATGTGCAACTCCACGATTCCCATAACAGCAGTCCTGAACTACTATCAGTCATTGGTGAGCCTTGTACTATCTTTCACCGGACTTTACTGGATTTACCTTACATTATTCTCTTATCATGTAACTGTACACTGTAAATGGCTTGATGGCTTGATTGTAACCATGGATTGTCTTTCCGCTGACTGGTTAGCATGCAGAAGCTCGACATGGTGTCAGAGTTAATGGTCTCACTCCTTGCATAATTATATTGCTTTTATTTTAGTTTGTTGTTTTCGCCGGTATATATTACTATGGCTTCTGCTCCCAGAAAACCAGAGATCCTGGTGTTTGACGAAGACCTCGCAGAATGGTGGCGCATATTTGAAGAAGCTTTCTCAATCTACAATGAAGCAGCTCATCCTACTGCTGCTCCCATTGTTTGAGCGTCAATTCTTCTTAATCTAGCAGGCACAGAAGCTGCCCGACGTGCCAGAAGATTTCATTATGAACCAGCTAGGTTTGACCCAGCTGGTGTCCAGATCGCTCCCGCTGAATCTATCCAGGACCCTGATTGCCTACTTGCCTGCAAATTCCGACAGTTATGTGAGTTACGCACTAACTTGGTCATGGAGAGGCCTTTGTTCTTTTCCCGAAGCCATAGACAGGGTGAACCTGTGGAGATGTATGTCAGTGCCTTGAAGCACATTGCCAGTCGATGTGATTTCAGTGATATATGTGACAGCCTAGTCCGTGACCGTTTGGTCTATGGGGTCCGCAATGATAAATTACGCTACGAGTTACTGCGGGATGCTGAGTTTACACTCGAAACTGCTGAAAACCGCTGTCGCATTGCTGAAATAGCTGACGCTCATACAAACGTTGTAGCGCTCTCTGATGGTCGTGAAATTAATGTTGCCGGCAGGTCTTATCAAATCTCTCGCCGTTCTCCTCAAGTGCCTGGCAACTCTATCGTGAGACTAATAGACAATTGTTTTAACTGTGGGGGTTCACATGCTGCTGCTCATGACCGTTGCCCTGTGTATGGAAAATGTTGTTGATTTTATAACAAAAGGAATAATTTCTTCAAATGCTGTAGCTCGCGTAGCAACAGAGTTCAAATAAGGCAATCAGTTAATTCACTTGGACATGAGAACTTGCTCTTGGAATGCTCTCAACCAGCTCCCACGGATTTGCAGGCTGCTAGCAAAGGTTTTGACTTGGATGTGCATTGCCTGTCTGACTCAATACACAAACAACTAGACCCCAAGGTCGATTTGCTTGTTAATGGCTAGAACTTTTATCTGAAAGTTGACACAGCGGCCAGATATAATGTGATATGTCTAGCTGTGTTGAAAAAGTTACTAAAAACAGAGACTGTCACTCCTACGGCTGCCTCCCTTCTCCCATTTGCAGGAGGTCCAGTGCACCCTATCGGTCAAGTCGAGTTACGCTGCTTAACTCACCTGTCGACAACCTGAGTTTCTATGTTGTTCTTGAAGATGTGCCATCTCTGCTGGGTGCCAACGCTTGTCACGACCTGTGACTTGTCTCTTTCAGCCCTTCTGTTTGTCATCTGACTACAACCTGTGACTTTAGCCAACAAATCCTGAAACAATACAAAACTTTGTTTGACGACAAGCTGGGCAGGTTGCCTGTTAAGTAAACAATTACCATTAACCCTGAGATAATCCCAGTTGTCCGTCCAGCACACAAGATTCCCCATGCTATGCGGGACCATGTTCAAAGTAAACCAAACAGAATGGTGTCTTTAGGTGTGATTGTATGAAACCTAAGGACTTAAACACAGCCATTAAACAACCTCACTATCTAATGTGCACTGTGGATGAGATTGCAGTGCAGATAGTTGAGGCAACTCTATTCACTGTACTAGATGCCAATAGTTAATTCTGGCAGATTTCGCTGGTGCACAACTCCTCCATGTTAACCACCTTCAGCATTCCTTTCGGGTGATACAGATTTATTCGCATTCCTTT
Organism: Amblyraja radiata; assembly: GCF_010909765.2. Lineage (NCBI taxonomy): Eukaryota > Metazoa > Chordata > Chondrichthyes > Rajiformes > Rajidae > Amblyraja > Amblyraja radiata. Next base: position 79,332,708 of record NC_045957.1, read on the forward strand.
TGGCATAATCTCTGCCAGTGAAGTATTTCAACAAGCCATGAAGCAGTTGTTTGCGGGTTACCCATGCTTCCTTGTAGTGGATGACATCCTCGTTGCTGGACGAACTGTTGAAGAACACGATGCTAATTTGACAAAGTTCCTGGATTGTGCCAAGGCCATTAAGCTAAACCCTTAAAAATGCAAATTCAGGGTAAGTGAGGTGAAATACATAGGCCATGTGTTCACTAAGGATGGCCTAAAAACTGATCCAACAAAAATCAGTGCCATCAACGAGCTCCAAGCACCCACAGATGTACACAATCTACAAAGATTCCTTGGCATGGTGAACTACTTGAGCTAATTTATTCTGGACTTCAGTGATATATCAGCCCCGTCGCGCCAGCTTACACACAAAGACACTGCTTGGACCTGGCACGAGCAACAGCAGAGGACGTTCGACACTCTTAAGCAGCAGATGTCTTGTGCTCCTACTCATGCTTATTTTGATCCTAAACGACCAGTCACACTGACTAGTGATGCTTCACAATAAGGACTAGGTGCAGCATGTCTTCAAAATGACGGTAGCAGCAATAATAGCTGAGTCTCACGTTGCGAGTTGACACAAGAGGTACCCCGAGTTAAAACTCGTGGTAATAACGTACGATAAATGTACGGAACTCATGGACGCAACTTAGAGACTTGTGGCGCTAACGGCAGGTACTCGTGAAACTTGTCAACTCTTGCAAAAAATCAAACATGTTTACAATTTTCCACAAGTCAATTTTACTCTTGTGGTTAAGAATTGAAACATTTTAACTCGTTGTAAGAACGTGGTGGCCCGTGCATTTACCTTATAGGCCTTTCTCACGGGGCGACTTGACGCAAGAGGTAACCAGAGTTGAACATCGTGGGAACCTTGTACGATAACCGTACGGCATTCGTGGACCACCGTGGACCACCGTGGCGCTAACGGCAGGTACTCGTGTAACTTGTCGACTCGGGAGAAAATTCAAGCAAGCTTGAATTTCTCCAAGAGTGACTTGTACACTTGTGGTTGAACATTGAAACATTATATGGACGTAGTGGCCAGTGCGATATCCGTAATAACTCTTGCGTTTACCATGGGAACTCCTGCGAACGGTGAACCCGGAAGTTTGAGTTTTAGTTTATTTTAGTTGTTGGCCACTCACCATTTGGTGTGACATCTAGAGTCCTTTATAAATGTCTGTATGTTAATGTGTGTTTTTCCTCTTGGGCATTACTTTGTTTCTGTTGGAGGCTCCACATTTTATTATAGCCTGAAGTGTGATAAAGCTTTTAACTCAGCAGTTTGATTGTCAGTGCTTGTTTACCTCATTGTTAAATAAATATATTTTTTACTATCAGATTGATGTCTGCAATTCTTCATTAACACATCACTACAAGATGAATGTCTCTAATGTTATAATCCCTCTCATGCTGAAACACAAAATAGTTGAAGGGAGGTGAGATAATCACATTTTCATTTTTTTTCATTTTTGAGTGTTCATGTCCCTCAATTGCTGAGCTATTTAAACGTTTGAAAGTTTCACCTCTCAGTAGATAATTAAATAAGACAATCATCACGGTCAATGTGAGACAAAGTCTTTATTCCTATTTGACAATATAAAAAGACGACTTCTTGCACATATTGAGAGAAGGTGCATCACACCAAACAACATTTGTCTAAAAAAGGGCTTCGCAAACATGAAAATCAACAAATGAGGCACGCTAGATTTTTTTAAACAGATTCTATTCATTAACCTGCACAACAAGCCTAAACTCAGGCAATAAAAGGGACCATGCAATGTGCTAAATGGCAGGTTTTGCGGACGACCATCTTATAGGAAGCACTTTTCAGAGGACAACACTAGAAAGTGAAACAAAGATAAGTAAGCAGGATTACAACGGGACATTATTATCAGCTTATTTTCTATGCATGTCTGCTAACATGCAGTAGTGTTCCTGTGGTCGGCTACCCATCAATAGAGCTGTCCTGCCACGGCACACTCCCCAATTGTGAATTGTAGTAAGCGCAGAGATGGCCTCTTTGCTCTTTCCCACTGTATGTGCCCGAGTTACCTTTGAAACGCTGCAGTGGGACCATTTCCGCCTTGGTTGCACCACTTCTCCATGTACCTAGTGTTATTCCCCCTGTGTCACTGTCCACTAGGTCACCGTCCTGGATGGCTGTTGCTGATCCTGCAGCTGCACCTCTCATTCGGATCAGGTTGTGCAGAACACATGCTGCATATACTATAGTCTCAACATTCTTGGGCTTCTGCTCCATTGTCTTGAGCAAGCATCTAAATCTGTTTGCCAAGATGCCAAAATAATTTTCTACAACCTCCTAGCCCTTGACAGCCTGTAATTGAAGATCCTCTGTTCCCTAGTTAGATTCCTCTGTGGATTAAGCACATTAAGCAGTTTATCATATTGTCCAAATAGAGGTCTCCGTTGAAAGATGGGCTTCACCCAGTGAGACTTCCTCTTAATTCTCTTTTTAATTAATCTCACCCTTCTGCCTTCACGCAAGCGTCCTCGATTCACATAGAGGGCTGCTGCATACAGCGCGTCAATGAAAAACACCACCATCCTGTACTCGAAACTACTTAGTACAGGCATGTCTCCAAATGAGCCAATTCAACCAAGGGAGGATAATAGTGTGTGAAAAAAAAAGTGACATCATTTGTGCCACGTGATGATTTAACAACACTTCACAGTTCACAATGTTCATTCAAGATTTAAGGGGAAAGCTCGGGAGACGGACAAGTCACTCGCACAAATAACAGAAATGCCGAGCACCCGTGGGAACTTTTTATCTACCCCCCGTTATATCGTGTGATATCGTGCTAGACCTCGACCACTTCACTCTGGTTACATCTTGCGTCAAGTCGCCCAGTGAGAAAGGCCTATTAGTGTATCGTGAGTCTACCGTGGGTACTCTTTAACTCAGCGGGCATGCAGCAGCAGATTGTCGCTCCCTTAAGTTTCCCAGCGACAATCACCTGCCATAACCTGAGAGAGATCATGCACTGTTGTAGGTCTCCTTTGCACGTCGGTGTTTCTGTCTTTCTCCACTCATTGTTGGCCCTATCTGTCACCACCCCCACCTACACCCCTCTGCTTCCCGGCCATGTGTGTGACCCCTTCTCTCCCCTCTCCAGCTCCCCGCCCATTGCACCGGCGCCCCCTCATCTCGGGCTGTGGGCGAACTGCTACTTGTCGCCGTAGCGGCCCATCGGGGAGCAAGTTCCTATCGAGTTGGAGCAGGGCTGGGCTGGAGTTGCTGCTGGCTGTGGGTCTCTGGGTTCTCCGTGCTTGCAGTGGGCCTGGTGGGCCTGGGGGTCGGTGTCCCGTTGGTCTTGACGTCTCCGGCCACCCCCCTGGACAGGAGCTGAGACTGGGAACTGTACCGCCCTTGCCCCCTCCATCTGCAACTGCAAACAACCCCACTCTCCTGCTCACCTAACCCACCCATCCCCCCCTCCCCCCCCCCACCTTTCCCTCCCAACTCCAGTCCCATCCCGACCCCCTGGGAAACTGAAGGGAGCGACTGCCCCGGGGCGACTGGCACTGACCTGCTGGCATCGCCGACGTGAAGACAGTGCAAAGCCCCCGCGCCGGTGCAATGGGCGGGGAGCTGGAGAGGGGAGGGAAGGGGTCACACAAATGGCCGGGAAGCAGAGGGGTGTAGGGGGTGGTGACAGATAGGGCCAACAATGAGTGGAGAAAGACAGAAACACCGACGTGCAAAGGAGACCTACAAAAGTGCATGATCTCTCTCGCGTTATGGCAGGTGATTGTCGCCTGCCCGCTGTTCCTGACGCTAAAGCCTTGGGATCGTTGCCCTTCATGTTGGTGTGGAGGGGGAGGGGGGTATTGTGCTGTTTGGTCGCCCCCTGCTATACCAGGGACAGGGAGACACAGCGGCTTTTGAGACTGGGGGGCAATCACTTCCAAAGTGTCTGCCCACACAGTCAGTACACCTCTCCTACACTTGTCTCCCGCACTAAGATCATCCCGCAGAGAATGATCCCAGCCTAACCCAAGAGCCGTGTCACCCCAGACAGATTAATGATGCCCCCAACCTCTCTCCACCTCAACTCACACCTGAGCACCAAAGCAGCTCAGGAGGCGAACCCTGAGCTCTGTCTCACAACAATCTGATGTGCACATCCGTCCACAGTCAAAGATTTAATCTCCCGTCTCCCCGCAGTATGTAGACATGGCAGTAAATTCAATTAAAACATATCAAACCTGTGTGTTTCAAACAAATCATAAGTATAACTGCTCTGGCACTGGATGGTGCGCATTTTCCTTTTGTAGGTCACATCAATAGATGCGGCCGCGCTGAATTCTATCTTTAAAACAAAGCCACAGGATGGAGAGGTCTTCTTTAACACTGTTGCTTATTAAAACATAACACTGTTGCTTATTAAAACAAACCTTCAATCAGGATTGGCTCAAGAGTAACTCGGGAGACGAACTTGGAACATCGCAGAAATGACAAGTAAACGGCAAACTTGTCATACCCGTGGGAACTCGGTTAAACTCTTGATCATACACTTGCAATCTCGTACACAACCACGAGTCTTTCACTCGGGGTACCTCTTGTGTCAACTTGCAACGTGAGACTCAGCTTTAAGCCTGTTGCCTATGCCTCGCACACTATGACTGACACAGAACAACGTTATGCCCAAATTGAGAAAGAGCTACTGGTGGTTGTTTTCGCCTGCATTGAAACCGACCACCAACCTCTGATCAGCATTTTTAACAAACTGATTCATGCCTTTCCAGCGTGCTTACAGCGGATGCTGCTACAACTTCAAAAAATGACATTGTTCTGACCTACAAACGTGGTCAGGATATGTACCTGGCTGACACTCTCTCACGTGCACCCCGGAAGACGTGTGAGGGCCCGTCCTCGCCAGATGGTGACTTTATCATAATGACTGTGTCCTTTGTTCCCTCGTCCTGTGTGGAGGATTTGGTTGCCCACACTGCTGCTGACAGTACTTTACAGTCGCTCGCCTCCATCATTAAGCGCGGCTGGCCAGTCAAAGACTACAACGTTTCGCTGCCGGTTCAGCATTTCTTTGTCGTCCGTGATGAGCTAGTGCTGCAGGATGGCATTATTGTAAAAGGACATAAGGCTGTGGTCCCTGCTTCGATGCACAGCAATTATTTTGACGTAGTCCATGCAGGGCACCCAGGCGCTGAAGCCACCATCGTTGGGGCAATAAACATGTTTTACTGGCCTGGCAAGGCCAAACAGATCACCGAGAGTGTGGCGTTCTGTGCAGTGTGTAACAGCTTTCATCAACAAAAGCAACCACTACTTTAACATCCGACTCCTGCTCTCCCGTGGTCTACAGTGGCAACTGACATATTTGAATGGCATAGCAAGCAGTACCTGGTACTTGTCGATTCGTATTCTGGATGGTTTGACATTGATTTTCTTATCAGCCCCACTTCTCACGGAGTAGTTTCGTGCATAGTATTATCTGATAACGGCAGTCAATTTACCAGCCAATACTTCAAGGAGTTTGCTGCATGCTGGGGTTTTCGCCACATCACCAGCAACCCTGAATATCCACAGTCAAATCGACTAGCTGAGCGGGCTGTCAAAGGTGCCAAACCGCTCATGGAATTATCGTACAAAGCTAATTCCGAGGTGTACCTGGATCTGCTCAACCTATCAACATCTCCCGCGAACCCATTTTGGGTTCACCCGCTCAACGTTTATTGTCAAGGCAGACCCGAGCCTGTGGCGGATCAGGCATTGATCCCACAGGTGGTTCCACCAACGGAAGTCCAGTCCAGGTTACAACAAAAGTGTGACATTCAAAAACAGTGGTATGACAAGACAAATAGGCCGATGCCACCATTAACCAAGGGGCACGTGGATCGTTTGCAAACTGACAAAGGCCATGACCATATTGGTGTAATTTCTGGAACTGCTTCTGAGCCACGCTCATATCTGGTTAGTGCCGATGGCGGCACCTACAGGCATAACTGACAACCTATCCTGCCTGTGAATGAGCCGACTCCACCTCCGTATTATCCAGACCGTACAAGTGTACTGCCATCCATGTCCAGCGGCATTGATCCGCCTACACCAGCACAACAACCCACTCCAGGAGCTACTGCTTTGCCAGAGGCGACGACCCCTCTGCCTGCGCTGCAGTCCCCTGTTTCATTACCGGGAATGCTGGTTCAATCTCCATCACCCGTGCAGCCACCGGCACTTTCCCTGGTGGGAAAAAACGGAGATGGTCTTTATCGCACACGTGCTGGTCTTGTTTGCAAGCCCACCGTGAAGTACCCGGGCTATGCTTGACTTTCCTCCAGCTTATTATCAATTGTTATGCATGCCTCATATATTCAATGGTTTTGTACTGACATTTAATTCTTTACGAGGGAGGATGTAGATCAGTGTCACTCATGTTATGATTCATACTTTGTAGCTACTCCCACTAGTTTAACAGAAAGCTTCTTAGCCTATTCTCCCTCAGTTTTGAGTTACGTATTAAGATGAAGTTACCTCTGCTGTAACATTAATAAAGCATTAGGATCTTAATCACTGTGTGTGACCTAAGTTATTCCAACAGCAGGAGCTCGACACTTACTTTCATTGACTGATGAACACGGACCCCCAGATCCCGTTGTACTCCCCGTTTCCCAAAATTAGGGCAATACCATGTGCCCTAATTTTGCCCACTAACCTCCTATGGGAGACCTTATCGAATGCTTTCTGGAAGTCCAGGTACACTGCATCCACTGGCGCTCCCTTGTCCATTTTTAAGATTCAAGAACTGCGCTCCTTATGCCCCTGTCCCACTTCGGAAACCTGAACGGAAACCTCTGGAAACTTTGCACCCCACCCAAGGTTTCCATGCGGTTCCCGGAGGATCCCGGAGGTTTTTGTCAGTCACCCTACCTGCTACCACTAGGGGGCACCGTCCTGTGTGGTATGGCTGCCCAGCCTGCAGCTGTCTGTTTTTCATCTTTTTTTTATTTTTAGTTAGTTGAGTGTTTTTTTAGGAGTTCTAGCCTTTTTTTATGTGGGGGGGGGGGGGGGGTGGGAAGAGGGAAATTAATTTTCAGGGTCCCTACCAGCTTTTCTCCGGGCTGCACCGTCGACCCGTCCTCGCGGCCTACCAGTGGGCCTGGAGCGGCGTTTCTTGAGGGGACCGCCCAGAACCTCAGCTTCGGCGACGGCACAGCACTGGAGCACTATCGCGGAGCGGAGCGGGCGATGCCTTGCCCGGGTCGCCGCGCTGGAGCTCCGGTGAGCTGAAGACCGCTGATGAACATCGCGGAGCTGCGGGACTGTGGAGCGGCCGGCTGCGGGCGGCGGCGCTGAACCTTTCATCGGGAGCCTGGGATCTCTCACCGAGGTCATCAGTTGTGGAGCTCCATCCAGCGCGGCCTTGTTGGCTTCGGAAGCCGCGGCCTCCAGTACGGAAGCGGCTGTTCCAGGTGTCCCAAGCCGCTGTGAGGATTCTCCCGACGCCGGAGCTACATCACCCAGCGAAAACAGCCTGGAACACCTGAAACATTGGATCAAATATTGCTAATTTTCAGAATAGGTCATCTATGACTAAACAGAAATTAACAATTGAATATAAAGCACATTCACAAAAAAGACGGAAAGGCGACTGCAGAGGCCTCAATAGGCCTGACTATGGGTGAACTGGGGATGGGGACTGGACATTATGCCTTCCCCCACAGTGGGAACCATTGTGGGGGGATGTTTTTATGTTTATTGTTATGTTTATTGTTACATTTCTTCAATGTTATGTCTAATCTTTATCTGTGTGCTGCATGGCAAGACAAATTTCACTACACCATTTGGTGTATGTGACAATAAATGTCCTTTGTCCTACCTGCAACCTCCAGCAGCCACCTGCAACCTCCGGGAACCGCACAGAAGCATTGGGTGGGTCGCAAAGTCTCCAGAGGTTTCCGTTCAGGTTTCTTAAGTGGGACAGGGGCATAACAGTTTAGCATCCCATGCATGTGTACTACCAACTGCAGTCTACTCTCTGAATGGATCAATGAACTCGAATGTTTGTTCTATAATCAACCTAAAGAAATCACATTCCATTTTTTTTCACAAAAAATGTAAATTTTAGTGTCATCGTAAAACACATCTCATAAGTCTCAATAGGTAATATAGATTCCTCTGCGATCCATTTAGAAAAATATATATTTTGCCTGCTCTGTTAACTGATATTAAAAATATATTAAAATATTCTGCGCAAACAAATTCATTAGCCATCGTTTATTTTTCTTGCAAAATCAGAGATATAACTTAAGTAGCTAATACTTAAGTATTCATGGAAGAAAATGTCTTGGAATGGTGGATGGAATTTACCTCGGAGAAGCGTAGGGTGTTGCATTTTGGCAAGTTAAACCAGGGCAGGACAGACGCAGTACACGGCAGCACCGTGGAGAGTGTTGTAGACTAGAGAAAACTAGGGGTACAGGTGCATAATTCCTAGAAAATGGCATATAGGCAAACAGGGTAGTGACAAAGATGTTTGGCCTGCTTGCCTTCATTCATCAATGCACTGAGCACAAGAGTTGAAACATTGAGATATGACTGTGTGGATTGGTGATACTGGGTTTGGAATATTGGAATTTTGTGTTCAGTGCTGGTCTCCAACTTATGGGAAGGATACCATTAAGCTGGAAAGGTTCAGAAATGATTCATGAGGGCATCACAGAGATTGAGCTTCAATTATGAGGAGAGAATTGGATGTACTGGTGCCCTTTTCCCTGGAGCGATGGAGATTGAGAGGTGACCTTGTAAAGATGCAGTATATAAAAACACAGCATAGATAGGTGAATGCTCACTATATGTTTTTCCCAAAGGTAGGGGAGTCAAAATTGATTTAGGTAAATGTGAAAATTTCAAGGAGTTCTGAGGAGTAACATTTTCAGGCAGAGGGTTGCGGGTATGTGGAACAAGCTGCCAAAGAAAGTGGTAGAGACAATGAAGACATTTAAAAGGCGTTTGGACAGGTACGTGGACAGGAAAGGATATGGGGGATATGGCCAAACACATGGGAGCAGCTCAGGTAGACAACTCCGTTGGCCTGGACAAGTTTGGTTGAAGGCCCTATTTTTATGTTGTGGAATTTTAAGACACTATGAAATCAAAAAAGCAAAAAAAAAACATTTAATTAAACTTATGAAACGCCATTTTATTGCAATAGCTTTCTCCCTTAAACTGCTCCCCGAGCGATACAATTATAATGTCAAGATATTTTCTGTTTAGGTCAGATAGGATCATTTTTCATCCTGTTCCAATTAGTTCCATGGTTCATACAACTAAATGAATGGTCCAGTAAATCATCCTCAGGTTCCAAACTAGTTTTATCAAATAATTCACTTCTCATTTTAAAATGAATCATTAGGAACCGAGGGTGGATAAAAATGCTGCAGAAACTCAGTGGGTGAGGCAGCATCTATGGAGAGAAGGAATAGCCGACGTTTCCGGTCGAGACTCTTCTTCAGACTGATTTCGGGGGGGGGGGGGGGATGAAAGGAAGAGGCGGAGGCAGTAGGCCTGTGAGAGAGCTGGGAAGGGGAGGGGAAGGAGGGAGAAAGCAATGACAATCTGAAATTGGAGGTCAATGTTCAAACCGCTGGGAGCTCATACAGCTGGGGAGCCGAGGAGTGCTTTAAACCTGGAACACAGTGGTGCCAACAGTCTTTTTGTCTTTTTTGTTAATTTTAGTGTGTTTTAAAAAGTATGTGTTAATGTTCTCTGGTTTGTTTTATATGGGGGGTGGGGGGGTCGGGGGAATTTTTTTTTCAATCTCTTACTCTTACCTTGTGATTGTTTTCCGGATCGTATCTCCAGTCATTCTGTGACCTAACATCATGGAGCTGGCGGCCTTGCTTTTGAGACTGACTTTCAGCCCCACTGGGGGGGCCGTGGACTTACCATCTTGCCTGGGATCGACGCTCCAACCACGGCCTGTGGATTTCAACATCGATGAGCTTGCAGTGTCGGGTAGAGACTGATATCGGGAAGCTCCAAAGTCGCAAGAGGTTCGACCAGCCCTGACTCGGGGGCCGATCAAACGAGATCCCCCTGAAGCAGGAGCTTGATGGCCCTGATGCAGCGGGCCCGACCACGGAAGGATCGAGGCCCCCGACAGCAGGATGAAAAAGAAGGGAAGAGGTTGATCTTTTTTTATTGCCTTCCATCATAGTGTAGATGTGGTGGAGTCACTGTGGTGGATGTTTATGCTAAAATGTACTTTGTGTGTTTTGTTGCTTTTTATTGATATGACCGTATGACAAATCAAATTCACAAAGGTAGGAAAGGAATACTTTTCTTTCACTTTCCCACTAGTCATGCCCATTTCATATACTGTGTACAACCTTGCATTGATTTAATCCACTTGTCACTTTCAATCGACTGGGAATTGACCTCTCAATCCTATGAAGTCATTTCAACAAACTGCCACAGGTTGTAAGTAGAGGATACTTATTAATGTTCGTGTAAAGTTAATGGCTCCTTTTTTGATACATTGCCATTCTAAACCTGTGCAATTGAGTAAATAATTGCTCTTTAGTTTAACAGGTAGGTATCCAATCCTTATAAAATGCTTCTTAAACCCATAATTTATGCATCTTCCAGATGTCCCTCTTGCAACAATGTCAGTGTGCAATTAGTTCATTTCAATTTGTTTGGAAACCTTCCACATGCAAATAGTTTATTAAGAAAATTCACCAGGAAAATGTCCAACAAAGCCTTTAAGGAGCTTCATGTTCAGAATGTGACCAGGTGCCAAACATACTTTTATATGTTATCAGTTTATCAACGTGTGGAAAATTGTGGGCTGCAACTGCATTTTTACTTTGGCCAATTCAAATGAGTCTTTAGCTGAATAAATAAAGAAAAGTGTTTGACTCTCCACTGTATTTAACTATATCTGAGCTCACCGATAAGCAAGGTTGAGGTTCCTTGGATCAGTTCATTCTCTGATGGTGAGATATCATCAGATTTGTGGTGGATACCCCAACAAGTGCAGTGTCCATGGATGGCATTATGCTTACGTAACAGCTATACAAGAAGATTTAACCACTGACTCGATTAGAATTAAATTGTTCTACTGCATCAGTGAAGCTACTACAATCCTGTCACTGCCAGAGTAGCATTACAAATATGGTCAGAACTGAACAATTCATATTGGCCCACAGGAAGAGTTAGATTTAGCTTTTAGGGCTAAGGGAATCAAGGGATATGGGGAAAAAGCCAGAACTGGGTACTGATTTTGGTTGATCAGCAATGATCAAATTGAATGGCGGTGCTGGCTCAAGGGGCCGAATGGCCTACTCTTGCACATATTTTCTATGTTTCTATGTCCTCACAATCTCCAGGATGCTTTTGACATATTAAGCGTGTAGATTGAGAGTAAGCATTCAGTAAGGACTTCAAACATTTCTGTGGAGACAATGGAACACGATACGTTGATGATATTCTGAATGGCAAGTATTTTGAAAGATATATTGGATCAGTGAAAACCTTTGGGAGATACTTGAGAGTTGGAGCAACGAACATATATAATAACCATATAATAATTACAGCACGGAAACAGGCCATCTCGGCCCTTCTAGTCCATGCCGAACACGTATTCTCCCCTAGTCCCATCTACCTGCACTCAGACCATAACCCTCCATTCCTTTCCCATCCATATAAATATCCAATTTATTTTTAAATGATAAAATCGAACCTGCCTCCACCACCTTCACTGGAAGCTCATTTCACACCGCTACCACTCTCTGAGTAAAGAAATTCCCCCTCATGTTACCCCTAAACTTCTGTCCCTTAATTCTCAAGTCATGTCCTCTTGTTTGAATTTTCCCTACTCTCAGTGGGAAAAGCTTATCCACATCAAATCTGTCTATCCCTCTCATCATTTTAAATACCTCTATCAAGTCCCCCCCTTAACCTTCTGCGCTCCAAAGAATAAAGACCTAACTTGTTCAACCTTTCTCTGTAACTTAGTTGCTGAAACCCAGGCAACATTCTAGTAAATCTCCTCTGTACTCTGTATTTTGTTGACTTCCTTCCTATAATTAGGCGACCAAAATTGTACACCATACTCCAGAATTGGCCTCATCAATG